>NW_027528385.1:228221-271036 GCF_008692635.1 Crocuta crocuta
CAGCTAGATTCTCAGTTTCCTGGCTTTTACAACTTTTCCCTCATGTGTTTGCCTCTCTACTTTCATCCAATGGAAGGAGCTAGCAGACGATGATGTACCTTGTAGAACATGCACAGTTCTGAAATGAAGCATGATGCCTAGTTTAGCACAATTTCCTGTCTCAAATGCAATTAAATATAGATAGCATGTGACATAAAAAAGCTGGCCCATTGTATTTAGAGAACAAATTAAATGTCCACTTATAGTGGGGCATTGGCTGCGTAGAGTTACCTTTGTGGAAGGTGAGGGGACGTATATTTTGTTAAAAGATCTTGCCTGCCAGAGGAGGAGAAAAAGCCCTTTGCCAGTTATGTTTTCAGGCAATTTCCTTTCCTGGGAAACAGCCATTTCCCCTGCATTACCAGTCATGTTTTCATTCGCCATGCAGCCGGAATAAGTGTGGGGACTGAAGGGCAGAGGCCTAGATAGCATCAGCCTTATCTGTGACAACTATCTGTCTTCTTGCAGCTGCCTCACTTCTGTTTGACCGAGAGCCATGGGGGCTCTTGGCTAGAGGGTTAGATTGATGGAAGAATCAGAGTTAATCATATGAGGAAAAATCCCTTTCACGTGACTTCTCAGGTGGATGTCCTTCCTACTCAGCTTAGTTCAATTAAAAAGGTACCAAGATCCATTCATTCTAGCTTATCTGAGAATTTGCTCTGAAATGACATCTGAAAGATGTTTAGAGAGATCAGATTGTTTTTTAAGGAAGCTTAAAAGATTTCTGAATCTTTTATAAAGTTTGTAGTGTCACAAACCAGCACAACGTCTGCTACAGGATGCTTGGTATTTAAAGCCACATTATCTATTCTGTGTAGCCTTAAGGATTGAAAAGAAAAGGCTTTTTATTTATTAGAAGCTTGGAAAATATCCAAGTAACTATTTTTTTTAAGATTTCATCATCAATTCCCTGAATTTTTAGGAATATTTTAGTTTATGTAATTCTCCTGTTATATAAAGTTATCTCAAATGCTGTTTGATTTTAAAATATTTTCATTCTCTAATATTTTTGTGGAATATTTTATCTTCCCATCAAAAAAAATGCCCAAAAGGTCAAGATACCAAGTCATAACTTTAAAAAGGCAGTGGGTAAAATTCTAAAACAATAGATGAGTGCATTAGCCTGATAATATTTTTGCCAGTAATTCTATGTCCTGTTTTCTCCCCACAGAAAAAAAAAAAAAAAAAAAAACGCTAAACATGTTCCTTCAGTAGATTGATGTCAGTGGTTACTGTTAAACCCATGACCAATATAAAGTCAATAAAATCTTTTCCTTTGACTAACACAGTGGTTCATGAGAGATCTTGAGGTGGGCTTATAATTCTGCATTAAATGTTTCTAAATTCACTTAAACAGCGTTTTAGAGACTTCAAATTCTGTGCCTGGTCTCTTTGTCATGACCATTCTACTAAAGAAGTATATAAATTTCTCCCAGAATGAATTTTCCCTTGAAAGTGCCTTAATGCCATCTTGATTAATCTTTGTTTAATCTAAATTTATAAAAATTTTTATCTTAATTATGAGAAACCTTTTAAAATAAGAGATAAAAATGTCATATGTGCTATTTACATGAAGATATATTATCTCTCTCGGTTATAGGTTAACATAAATAAAATTTCTTATGTCAAAGAAGTAAAAAAAATAAAACCACATGACCCCCTTTTGGTATTCCTGTCTGCCTAACTGACTTGATATAAAAAAATCTTCCTGTGGGAAATTAGGCTTGATTATGGAGTTACATGTATAAAAACTCATTTTTGAAGAATTATATATAGTTTCTAAAGAATTACTTTAGAAGTGTAAGAAATAGTTATGCATAAAAGGAAGCGATGTTTGCATTTGAGTGTATAAAAATACTCGTGCCATTTGTGTTTCCTCGGTCAATGTAGCTATGGTTGCCTACTGAGGATTTCAGTCTTTCCTAATAATCCGATCTGCAGATGCTACCCTTTTTGTCTTCAACTCTATCTCCATTTCTTTGGGGGCTCCCTTAATAGTAAACTATACTTCCCAAAATATTTTATTTCAAGAAAAGGGTCTAAATTCAAAGAAAGACTGATACAAAAGAAAAAAGTGAAAGGAAGTAAATTGTACAGAGCCTATAAAGAGGGGACATTTATAGCAGTATAAGTGCCTAGTTCCTGGCATCTATTTCACTCAAGAAAATAGAATATTATATGTAATATATGTGTGTGTGTGTGTATAGTTTATGAAAGTTCTAACACTCTTCTAGTAGAATATTGACAAAAAAGAAATACTGTTTACCTTTCCCCACAATCCTGATGCATATTTCAGTGATCTTTTTTATTTATTGGTCAAAAAGTCTTGTTTGATACAATAAAAATTAAAACAGAAACCTGGGAGGGATGGTATCTCTATGAAAATACAAGTACCAAATCCACTTGTAATACCTGCTCCCTCTACTGGCCTGCTAACAGATAACAGGGAAAACCATTGATGTTTTTATTAAGGTCATGTATAGAAATGACATGTAATATAGGATATAAATCATTAGCAACTAACATACAACCTAGCATGCTTTCATTATAGTTTTAACGCAGGAGAACACCACACCATATGCAGAAGTTAACCACCTACTTACACGTGTGTGTGTGTGTGTGTGTGTGTATTGTGTACAGACACACTCAGTGAAACAATATTTTTAAGCGTTTGTTTATCACACAGTCAGGAGCTATTTTAGTGTCCTCCGGTGATCAGGTCACTACCCAAATGAGGTAAGCCTGCGCTATTGCAACAGTTAAAAAACTAGAATTTTGTGCTGTCTCTGTCATGAGGTGAGTTTAGAGACCTGATTGTTGCAGCACTTTTTCTGCCATCTGATGAGGTAGATCCACCTTCCAGCACACAGGGACAGTGCTGGGACCCCCGCCCTGGTGGCTCTGGGGGGTACTGAGCAGGTGCACTACACGGAAGTCCCCTGGATAGAGATGTGGCCTGAGTCAGCAGCCAACAGTACTGTCAACGACTGTCTAGATCCAGATGTTTCACTTACTTAAAAAGAACCTTCAGGGCACCCAAGTGGCTCCGTAGGTTAAGCATCTGACTCTTGATTTTGGCTCAGGTCATGGTTGAGAGATGGAGCCCCATGTTGGGCTCTGCGCTGGGCATGGAGCCTGCTTGGGATTCTCTCTCTGTCTAATTAATTGATTAATTAATTTATTAAAAAGAACTTTTTCATTCCTCCTCCAAAATAGAGACCAAAAGTGAAGGATTACATTCCAGGCAAAGAAAAAGTATGTGTAATAAGCATGAGACCATGGAACTGAAAGGTAATTATGTAATCCGGCAGAGCGCAGGGAAGGAATGAACCTGGAGATCCCATCTTTCCAGCTGCCGAGGAGTCCGGCTCAGGCGTTTGGAATTTACCCTGAAGCCAAGGCAGGCAGTGTTTTGCAGAGGGAGCAGAGTCTGAAGAGCCCCCGTAGTGTTGTGCAGAGGAGAGGCTGGAAGAGAGTAGGGTGAAAGGAGAAAGTGCAGAGTCGTGCAGGTCAGATGTCATGGAAGCCTGAACTAAATATCACCCTGGTGCTCAAGGAGACTTAACACGGGCAATCAGTAGGACTCTAGATGGACGGGCTACGGGAATTCCAGGAATGGGACTGGTTTGGTATTCGGGTTGACTTTCCCACTTAAAATGACTAAAAACGCTGGGTAAAGTTAATTTAAAAACCATTTGAAAGGCATCAGTGAAATGACAAGATAATAGAAAATAGCAGGCCCGAATGTAAATGGGGGCAGGAACCAAGTGAATCAAGTAGAATATTAAACAGACCTGCCCTCAAAGCATTTGGCAAATGGCAGACCTGAGCCTCCCTTTACAAGGCCCAGGAGGGTGGGGTGAGGAGACAGAGGCCCCGCCAGCCAGCGGAGAGTTTGAAAGGCAACCCCTCCGTGAAGGTGGGGCCCCAGAGGACTCTACCCACAGTGCCTGGAGCAGAGAAGCCTATCTAGGCTACCTGATGTTAAATGCACCGAACGGGGGAGAAAATCCCTGAAGATCACAACCACAGGATCACCCTTTTTCGTTTTACAGAGCAAATTAGGTGGTTGGGAAAAAACTCCAGTCATGCTGAATTTTTCTCAGGTGGCTCCAGACTAGTGCTATCAACCCCTCCCTTCTACCCACAAGCCCCCACGTTTGTGGCAGATGTGAATCCTTTCTAAAAAATGCACCTTCATCATAGGTCTCGCAAAATTCTTACAGATAACTTCCCGAGGAAAATGAGTACCTCACAGACAAGAATCAATGAACGTGTAAGAAAACATCGTGTTGTTGGCAAACGTCAGGGGAAAGAAGAAATGGCCAAAACAGACTGGCAAGAACTTTCTAAATGGAACCCATCAGCCACACATTATGAAATAAGGATCCTTACTGTACTGATTTTTTCAGATTGTCATAACAAAGCACTGGAAACTAGGAAACCTAAAACAGCAGTAAATTTATCGCCTCCCAGACCTGGAAGCTGGAAGCCTGAAAAGCAGGTGTTGGCATGCTCCCTCTGAAACCCGTATGGGAGCCCTTCCTTGCCTCTGCGTAGCTGCGGGTGGTTTGCTGGGGACCTTTGGTATCCTTCAGGTCCTAACTGCATAGCTCCGTTCTCTGCCTTCATCAGCATACGTCACTCACCTGTGTGTGTCCCTGTATCTTTATGTGCCTCTCTTCTGACGAGGGCACCAGTCATACTGGATTAGGGGCCTACCCTACTCCATTGTGACCTCACCTTAACTAGTTCCATCTGCAACCATCCTGTTTCCAAAGAAGGCCACCTTTGGAGGTACTGGAGGTTAAGACATACATCTTTAGGGGCGAGGCATAGTTCACCCCATAACACTTACCATGCTTCATTTACACGCTTAAAGATACAAAATTTTGAAAACACCTAAAAGGGTCCTAATACTAAAGAAGAAAAAATCTGGTAGACTTATAAAGAAAACTTAATGAAATAACATAAAATACGATACTTGAAATTTTTAGTTCAAAGATCAGAACGATTAGATGCATCGGAAGAGAGACTCACTGAATTGAAAGATAAGTCAAGGAAGTCATGTGAGAGCATCGTGTGGAGAGACAAGAGGTGGATACTGAGAAAGAAGGTAAAGACCTGAAGTGTAGAATTTCGGGAGGAGTAGAATGAGAGACCAGGGCAGACAGATGTGCAGATTTCCTTCAAACAATGAAAGTACAGATTCCAGAAAACCACTGAATGACCAAGAGAGCAATAACAAGACTGAATGAAGGAGTAAGAAGGAAAGGTCAAGAATAAATGACTCTCTAGCTCCTGGCCGAGCAGCTGGCTGGCTGGTGACCCATGGGAGCCCAGGAGGAGAGGAAAGTAGAGAGGTGACAGATGTACCTTCATGCAAGTTCAGTTGAAGTTGCCTATAAAGCATCCAGGTAGAATTTTCCTATTGACTGTGTGGGTCTAAAACTCAAGAGACTGCTCTGAGCTGGAAGCAGCAAAGCTTAATTTTCATGATCAAGATCAATGCCAGCTTTGCTAAATAATTTCGTAATGAATGGTATAGGCTAGTAATGGAAAACAACAGCTATGTGTAGTGCATAAATCTTAACCATCTAGGATCTTCTAGATAAAGTTAAGTAGCAGAGTGCCTTCATCAACCTTGACCCTTGGCCACAATTTCAACGGTGCAGGTTTTGTGGATTCTGGCACATTGTGTCATATTCTCTAGATTTTGCTCTAGAGGAGGCAGACAGTAACAGTAAATAAAGAAGACCCAGGCTGGTCAGTAAAAAGTTGCTTCAAAGTGTCTCTGAGATGCTGCAAGTTACTGAAAATAAAATCTGCAAGATCTAATCATTAGCAAGGAAACTTTTTAAAGATGTTAACTATTTTGGAGGAGAGAGAGAGAGAGCGAGTGAGTGAATGGTGTAGGGGCAGGGGCAGAGAGAGCATCCCAAGCAATGCAGACCCTGATGCCGGGCTCGATCTCACAAACGGTGAGAATCAAGAGTTGGATGTTTAACCCATTGAGCCACCCAAGCACTCTACCCCTGGCAAGGTAACTTTTTATAAATTTTTATTTCTTTGAGGGCCTTTGCTATGGTTGAATTGCATCCCCCTTAAAATTCATACACTGAAGTCCTCAGTCCCAGGACCTAAGAATCAGGCCTTGTTTCGAAATAAGGCCATTGGGAATATAATTAGTTACAATTCACATTAGTTAAGTTTCATTGGTGACTCCACACTTCAGAAGTGTGGGCCCTAATCTAACATGACTGGTGTCCTTAGAAAAAGGGGAAATTTGTACACAGACACATATACAGGGTGGATACCATGTGAAGACAAAGGCTGAGATCAGGCTGATGCTTCTACAAGCCAAGAACCACCAGAAGCTGGGAGAGAGTCCTGGAACATTCTCCCTCCAGCCTGTAGACACTTTGATCTTAGACTTCGAGCCTCAGATCCAGAGCTGACTGAAGACATTTTGGTTGTTGGAGCCACTCAGTGTTTGGCCGTTTGTTACAGCTGCCCTAGAAAACTAATACAGCTCCCCCCACAATGAGTACAAGCAAGGGTATTGCAACATCCACCAAACACTGTAACTATTTGGTTGCCTGCTCGCTATTTAACCTAAGGAGGAAAAGTCCCAGCAGCTCAGGTACTTCCTAATGGTGATAACCATGCAAGCCTTCATTTTGCAACAGTAAAACCAAATGCTGTTTAATGGCAGCTGCCTTGGAGTCAGTTTGTTCTCCTTCATGAAGGCCCAGCTCAAAGGTCACTTCTTTCAGGAAGCCTCCCTGCAGGAGGATGCCGGCTTCGAGGAAGCCTCCTCGCACCTGTCCATTCTTCCATTATGGTGTTGCTGTGAGGTTGGTGGATAATGGCTCCTTACCACCATTAACTGTGATCTCATTAAAATCCAGGGCCATGCCTCATTAGATCGCTGCTACTGTCTGCTTTAAAACAACCTCTGTGCATTCATCTTAGTAGCACCTGCTCAAAGACAGTGGCATATAACGATGAATTTGGAGAGATGCCAATGCAGGGCCCCACTCTGCACATGATTTACTCAGCCGTCTGTTGTGACAAAGCCCCCATCTCCACGAAGTCCAAGAGTCCTGCCATTTGGATCTGTGCGAGCTGTGAGATATCCCCACCACCATCTTCTTGGTTTCCTGTCATGGCGGATGTGACCAGGACACTGATTAGTTGTTGGAAGACCTTGGGCCAATGAAATCTTTTCTGACTGGTTGGACTCCTTTCTCTTAGACCACATGGACTGCTTGTGCTGTGTCCTCTCATTTGGGGGCTTCTGCTCATGAAACTGAGGTGCTGCTGGAGTTTCTTCATTGGACCTCTGTCTCTTCTTGCCTCATTTGCTTGGGAAACTGTTGCATTGAATGAAATCGCTAAATATATAGGTCACCTGCTCCAGATGCAGTTAAATTCTCAAACGCACAACACGTTTGCCCCAGTGCGTTTGACATTGCCCCAGATAGACACATTCATAGATCCTGAGTGTACAAGTCATAACTGAGCAGCTAACAAGTACATTTAGAACTTACATTTAAAAGAAAGTGTCCTTCAAGACAGTTTGTTGGGCCTTAAACACTTATTCTGCTGCTCCTATTCGAAACATTTCAGAACTTCTTTTGGACAAGTGCTGCTTTAAGCCAAAAACTTGCATTTGCTTGTTTTCCATGATAATACATTTTCCACCTTTAAGGGTAGAATGACGTTTAATATGCCCCCAAACTGCAGTGTTGTGTTGGGTTTAGTAAGTGACTAAACACAGCACTATAATATTATAACCCCGTCGGTTTTCAGGTGCTTCCTTTCAGTTTTCAGTAACAAAAGACTTTGTAAATAGATTGTAGAAGAAATGCAAATTAAGGAATTATCAATAATCCTATGATCTAGAAAGAGCTGGTGAGGATTCTCCATAATCTCCGCTACAGAACCTGAGTGATCCCGAGCCTAATTAATCCAGCTGCCTTCAAAGTAGCCCTAAAAAAGAAAGGAACACCAATCCAAGATTGGGTGTCATGGATAAAAGGTTTCCCTCTGGGTGTGTGCCCTCCCTGGAGACAGCAAAGTATCTCCTCTGACTTGGAAACCGGGGCTGCTCTGGCCTCACTCTACCACTGGCTAGAGCAGAACTGGTCTCTCCTTTCACCAACAGCTAAAAATACCACCCTGGCATTGCTTTCCAGATGCTCAGCTGCCCCGATAAACATTTGGACCATGATCTTTGAGAAGAATGAGTTTGATCCACTGTGAAGGCTCATGGGAGAGGGAAATTCTTTCCCGAACTGGTATTTCTAGGAAAACACTCAGCCAGAACTTGCAGCTGTTTGCTATCCAATATCAATTCTAAACAACATTTTAGTTGGCAAAAGAAAAGTGAGAAAACAATAAGGCTTGAAGCCTAAAACTTTGGGAAACCCCTTTCCATAATGTGCTTATTTAGGGCTTGAAAATATGCCTGTTTTCAGAACACAAGAGCTAATATCCAACTTTTCTAGGCCTGTTTGTTTTGTATTGTATTTTAGGATACATCTTAAATGTTTTAATGATTAAAAGAAAAATAGAAAAATACTTGTTGACCATTTTCTAAACATAATCTAAACCTCACTGTGGAATTGGGTTTTTTCCCTCCTTTATTGGAATAGACTATTTCAGTCCTTGCAAAAATGCCAGTAGTTTAGAGAACATTGAATAGAATCAAATGTAAAGTGCTCAGCAGTCAAAACTCTGCATGCAAGATGGGTACTTTGCACATCTCTTAGCCGGGGATGGAATCTGACAATTTCTTTTTTTTTTTTTTTTTTTAAATTTTTTTTTTATTTTTTTTTTTTNGACGCTTAACCGACTAAGCCACCCAGGCACCCTGGAATCTGACAATTTCAAAAGCTCTGTCATCCACACAGGAGAGTTCAGACCCATCTGAGAGCTTCTCAGTGACAAACAGGAGATCATTCAGGGCCTAGAGGCGCTCAGCTTCTCAGAAGAAGCTGGGCAGATCAACATGAAAGACGGATGATGCCTTGTAGGATTCAGACTCGGGGGCTGGCCCCAGCAGTACCAATTCTAGCTCCTATAAGATAGGTTAAGTGCTGGGACTCCAGTGTGGCTTCTCCAGCCCAAGGACTTGATTACTCCTGGAGCTACCTCACAGGGCAGAGTCTCTGGGTTTTATACAGAAATGGCCCAGAGACCCGAGCCGTGGGCCAGTGCTCCCAGAACAAACATAGGGCAGGTCATCGGGCCTGGATGTTTCAAACCAGGATGGAATTCCAAGGCTCTACTGGCCCAAGCACGCCTCAGAACACTGGGAACTGCCCTACATGTGTCTGCAGCGATAGGGGGACCTCTTTTTTTTCCTTCAGACCCACCCCACATCTGTCTCTTCCATCAGCCTTAACTACCTGTCCTCTCCGGTTCTCTTACTTGAGAACAACATGGCTGGGTCATCTGGAGAATTTCATGACATTGGTAATGTACCGGGTACAGCACCTGGAGCATGGGTTAGTGTCCTTTCTAGGTCCCATCCTCCACGTGACTAGTTACCAAAGAAAGAGCACTAGATCACTTTACTGAATGAGATTTTAGATCCGTCCCCTGGAGAAATAAATGATAGCAGTCATTCCCCCACTAGATCTAACTTTAGATACTGAAAGCCATCTCTTCTAACAATGTCAGATCTGACCGGTCACCCTCTGATTAATCCCCATCCATCAGTAAGAAGAGCATTCTTCCTGGGCTTCTTTAATGAAAAGTGCTATGTGTAGTATTAACAGGTAGAGTTTGGGACATTTGGTTCATACTTTTGTTGTTAACAGAGGCTTAAAACTGGCCCTGTGATTCAGTGCTTGATGCATGTGCCAAGAGGTTTGTAAATTACCCCGAGAAAATAAGATAATGAGATAGTTTTAGGAAAATAAGACAAATAAGCAAAGAGCATCCAACAATTCTTTATTTCCCCAAGCAGGTGTCACCAGCAGTCGCTGCCAGGGTTCTTAGTTATAAGTGAGGGAAACAGATGTTTTTTGATTTATGTAGAAATGGAGTTAATTGAAAGGATATTGGGTAGTTCAAAAAATAACAATAATAATGAGGCTGTGTAGCCAAAGCCACATTCATAGTTCCCACACAGAACTGGCCTGGCGAACTGTCACTTCCTCCCACCCCAGACCGGCAGGAGTCAGATTTGCAGCCGGCACCGCCGAACTTGGCCCATTCCTGCTTCTTTCAGTCACTAGTGGCAGACTTCAGCTCCTAGATTAACTGGGCCCTAGCAGCCACGTGAGCCGGGGAGGTGAGACTGGCATTTTCCCACTCTGTGGAGGGAAGGCAGCTCGCATCCCACCGAGACCCGGGAGGCGGGGATCGGTTCATTGAGCGATGGGGGCTCAGAGGCCAGCCAACCGCAGACGAAGGTCCCCCCACAGAAGTCATGTGGCCTTGGCCAGTCCTTCGCTTCTTGAGTTACACCACGATTCGGACACCTACAGGTATTGAGTGTTAGTACTTTCTTCATTCAGCTTGTGGCCCCTCCTACCTGAAGCTAAAAGGATCTCAGAGGAGACTCAGAAGGAGCCTTCATTCACAGATGAGGGAACCACGTGTAGAAAGGCCAGATGACCCCACCCTGGGGCTACTGTGCCACTTAGCATATTATGCAAACACAGTCCTCTGGCTCTTATTCCTATAGATATGTCCTATTTTCTTGTAATACTTAGCACACAGAGCGTTATTGACTCACAGTAAGCGTAGTTGACCTTTGGACAGCCGTGGTTCCAACTGCGGAGGTCCACTTACACGTGGAATTATTTCGATACGTGCCATCCTGTAACTGTATTTTCTCTTCCTTATGATTTTCTTAGGAGCATTGTCTTTTCTCTAGCTTACTTTATTGTAGAATACAGTACGGCATACATGTAACATACAGCATATATGCTAAACAACTGTTTATGCTATCAGCAAGGCTTCTGGGCAATCAGTGAAGTTTTTGGAGAATCAAAAGTTACATGTGGAGTTTTGAATGTGCAGGAGTCAGCGCCCCTAACCACCTCATTGTTCAAGGGTCAGCCGTCTATTTCTTTTCTAGTAGGGCATGGATGTGCTGCTGGTCTGCATGTGTTATTCTGATAGCCAGTGCCTCTGCTATTTGTAACCGTGAAACCAAGAAGAGCAACGAAAAGAGCGCAAAGTCAGGGATAAAAGTAGTCCTTCCCCGTCCTTCCCTTGGTTTTCTTTTTGATCATAAACATGTACTTAAACATCAGGATCACCTGTGAGAACAGAACAATATCCTCTGATGGTTCTTATATTCTTACAAGAAAGTTAGGATGTTATATGAAGAAAACACCCCCAAATGGTGTGTGGCTCTGTGTTTAGAACCTGCTTTTTGAAAGTTTTGGAAAAATTTTTAAATTATGTTGGAACTTCTCTAAACCAGTCAGCATTGGCACCTGGTGTCATGATTCCTGCCCACGTTCGGTGGCCTCCAGCCCTGGGCTCAGTGATTGGTGGGGCGGGAAGGTGTGATGTAATGTGCGGCTGATGGGGGGGCCAGGGGTGCGGGTTCAGATGCCTCCAGCATTCCCTCTGATATCAGCACGGAGGCAGTACGTTATTATGTGTGGAAGCACTTGGAATGGTGCCTTGCGGGTCTTCGCAGACTCCACAGATGCTCACTGTTACCGTGGGGGTGTATCAGCCGTTTCCCTGACATTACCTCTTTCCATCCACATAATGACCCTTCCAGGTTCAAAGCCCTGTTTCACGGCTGAAGACGCTGAAGCGCAGTGAACTGATATCGCAGAGCTAGAATCCAAACCCAGGTCTGACTCCAAAGCAAACAGCCAATCCGTCCGAGTATTTACTTCCTTATCCTCAGATGCTTACAATTGGATTACTTACAATCCTCGATTCAGGACATGCCCTCTTTACTGCTCCACGCATGGCCCTCTTTTGTTGGATTCTTTGTTTGTGAAAACATTTATTTAGTAAATACCACTGATACGTCACCTCTGTCCCTGTGTTCAGCCCTGCCCTCCCCAATCCAACGACACCCTTTCCTGGGTCCTTGTCCTTAGTTAGAGCCCTTCCAAGCTGTGGCTCTCTCCAGCCGGTTACTTCTCTACTCTGTCCCCGTCACCAACCATGCATTACTAAGAAAGTGTGCTTCCCATCTCCGTAGCATTTTTTTTCTACTGGTATTTCCACCGTTTCTGCCGGCCAGAGTCTTTGGCCCACGCGAGGTTCTGTTTCCAAAGCCTCCCCCATCCCCTAAGGTTCTGCTTTTTCCGCATGAAGTGCTTTTCCATGAAATCTTCTCTGAAGGCCACAGTCCTTGAGGAGAAGGCTCTTTCTGCTCTGAAGGTCTGCACTTACTCTCTAGGCATTCAGGTATTTGAAGTCGAGCCTAAGTGATTGTGCTCCATAGTAAACTAGTAAAGGAAAGCTCCTTCAGGGAAACACCATTCTTCTTCTGGGCACTCTCCACCTTGCCTTGCATGGCACCTTGCTGAATATGAGGTGCCCAGCGGTCTTTGTAAGCATGGTACAAGGACAGTTACAAGGAACTGACAGCGTGACCTGTGAGAGACTCTGTAGATGATCTGAGTAAACACAAACACACACGGATATTTACTGAATACATTCCAGGTACCCGCAGGACACTGGCTCAATAGCAGTGAGTTGTGAGACGTGTATGCTGTATTAGTGCAGTGGAAGATACACATTATGTATGTGAACTTAATAAATAAGAAATATATAAACAAATTTAAATACATACAAGTAAATATAAATTCTGTATATGTGTGTATGTGTGTGTGTGTGTGTCAAGAATGACAAGTCCTTACAGTCAAATGAAGCTAGGTAAAGGAATACAAAATGATGAAAGTAGGAGCTAATGCATGCAGTGTGGTCACATCTGCCAGATAAGATGCCCATGTAAAGGGCAGGAGTAAGGTAAATGAGAGTTCTTGGGAAAAAATCCTGTAAGTCTTGAAGGAGGAACAGGAGGCTGGCTTGAAGAAAGCTGGGAATGAGCAAGATGGTGAGAAATCAAGCCTTTGGGGTGCAGTGATCACTCCTACATCTTATAGTCTTAGAGTTATCTTAGGTGGGTTTTTCTATGGAAAAGGCCCATAGGCTAACCTGAGCCCAAAGAGTTGGTCTCACACAGCCCCGTTGGCGTGGAGTCCTTTCTTGTCTGGGTTGTCATTGGGGTTGGTTGGCTTGTTGGTTTTAGCATCATCATCTTTGGAACTTTGTGTTTTCTGTTGTCCTCAGTTTTGAATTTTTACTTCTTCCAGGTGGGTAGACTTTGTTTTGGTGGCTCTTTCAAGGTTTGCTGTATAAACTTGATTAGACCTTGAAATACCTACCAGTCTTGGGTATGTTGGCGATTGGGCAAGACTTGCTGCCCATGTCACCCTGATCCCCTTCATACCCTCGGTTGTTCCTTCCACAGTCGCTTCTTGAACACTGTGGCCGATTCCCAGGCTTGTCTGTAATTGAAGCCTTCAGATATGCACACTGAATTTGTAATCAAAAGTTACAAATTGAGTTAAGAATCAATATACATGGTAAAACTAACCACAGGATTGGAATGTCAGGGAGGAAGGGCCTTTCAGGTTCATCAGAGATGTGAATTTCTCCTCTTCCGACTGTTTGTGTTCCTACCACAATCTAGGGTTTAGAAAACCATAAAACATTAGAAGTTAGTGCAAACAGAATCACCCGCAAAAATATCTCAACGGATTTAGAAGGAGACAGAACAGATGGAGATTATTGTGAAAAGTCTTAGCAGACTAATCCCTTTTTATTTTAATCTCTCTGTATCCCAGCCCTTTGCGTGCGCGTCCTGACACATTCCCAGTCTACAAACCCTTCCACCGGGACGCAGTCTGTTCCGGGCCCCCTCTTTCAGACCGTCGTAACTGGGGTCGTCCTACAGAGCATCTGTCAGTGTTGCCCACAGCTTCACTAAACCTTTTCCAAAATTTGACAATACCCAGAGTAGTTTGTAGTGACTTTTTCTTTTTCTTTTTTAATTTTGAGAGAGACCGAGAGAGCGCGAGTTGAGGAGGGGCAGAGAGAGGGAGAGAGAGAATCCCTAGCAGGTTCCACACTGTCAGCACAGAGCCCAGTGCTGGGCTTGAACCCATGAACCATGACATCGTGACCTGAGCCAAAGAGCTGGAAGCTTAACTGAGCCTCCCAGGTGCCCCTGTAGTGACTTTTTGAAAAGTGACTTTACAGTAAAATGTTCCTGTCCTGCTGGCATTTTCCAAATGATATCCTGACAAGATGTAGCCATTTCAGGAGGCCCTTGCTGCAGACACCTTTCTGCTAAACAGGTTGGTTTACCTGTGTCCCCTAGTTACACAATTACCCCATGTTTGATTGACAGATTAGCAAAATGGAGGCATTTTCCAAAGTTCCCAAGAATCTAAAAGTCCAAATAAAATCCAAGAAACATGTTGAGCCTAACCGGGAAATCTGATTTAATGGGGCCACGCAAATGAATGGATAAAAAGCCCTCTTCCACCCACTGCCTTTCCAGCATTCGTGGTACTTCAAGAGGAGTAACGCTTTATGAGTGTACACTGCCCGCCAGCAGTTAGGTTTTGAGCACTGGAGGCGGGACTCTGTCTGTCTGATATGTTCAGACCAGTCAGCCATGTGTCTCGGGTTCTGAGACAAGGCCGAGAAAGGTCTTCTCCTAGCCTGGGCCTCCCCAGGGAGAGGAGGTATGGGCTTTGCTAGCACAGACCCGGGAAGTCTACGGTGTGAGTGACATGTGGGGCCCGGGCTGTGTCTCCCCCCCACCCCCACCCCCAGCAGTGTGTCCTGCAATTGTCCCGTGAGTTTCCTGTTTAAATGAGACAGTTTGGGTGAACGCTACCGGGAAGCCGAATCTGACTGTGGCCACCACAGCTGGACATATGACCCCGCAGACACAGCTGTCCAGAGCCCGTGCCCTGGACCCTGCAGTGCCGGAGGCTCTGACGCCGTGTCGCCCATCGCATGTTTACTCGTAGCGACTAAGACCCATGACTAGGGCACCCTGGAGACATTTGCTGCCCCTCCTCCCCGGGTTCGCCTTTCTGGATGCCACAGAATCAGAGAGCGCTGTAACGTTGTTTTCTTTTACTGAAATTTATTGGTGCCAGCGGGCGTCACTTTCACCTCATGTTGCCTGCATCCCCATATCCCTCCTTCTGTATGGCCCGCAGAAAGAGAGAGGAATCCCATTTAACTGCTGTTTTCTGCTCTTTTATAAAACAAAGCCCGCAGCTAAACACCTTGGTCTGTACTTTATTCTTTATGATGAATCATGTCATGGGATCACAGAGCAGGGTTTGGAAAACACAGTACTTTCGGTATCTGTAACAGAAAAGCTGGCCAGCAGTGTGGTGACAGCATGAGGTTCCCTGTGGCACATGGTTATGTTAACACAAGCTCACTTGTAGCTGTAACTCTGGAAGTCTTCCTCAAAACCTGCAGAGGTATCCTTTCTTTAAGACAGGTGTTTGGGGGACCCCTGGGTGGCTCAGTTGTTCGAGCATCCAACTTCAGCTCAGGTCAGATCTCACAATTCATGGGTTCGAGCCCCACATCGGGTTCTGTGCTGACAGCTCACAGCCTGGAGCCTGCTTCGGATTCTGTGTCTCCCTCTCTCTCTACACCTCCTCCACTTGCGCTCTGTCTCTTTCTTAAAAATAAACATTAAAAAAATTTTTTAAATAAAAAAATAACGTAAAACAGATGGTTGGGCAGTAATACACCCAGGACCAAATAAATTTCTCAAGCCACTCCGAGAAGAGAGTTTGTCTAGCCCACATATACTCCCTGCTATCTGCCTGCCTTTAATTAAAAGGTAGAAGCCTGGGGCTGCCCGTCACTGCTGGGATCTCCCTGCTGGAGCCCTCCCAGCCTGTGCGCCCTTCACTGTAAATTATCTCTGTGTGCAAAGACCCCCAGGATTCCGCCTGTGCATCGTTTATCTTCATGCAGAGCAAGCCCACCACCCATTCCACAGTTACCAAGCACGTGCACTGTGCAAGTCACGGGGCCGAGGAATACACATGGAAGGGGGTCTCTGGCAATGGGAACAAAATACAGGCAAGCAAAAAGAAAACTGCAGGGTCTGTGTCGGAAACCATGAGCACTCCATTCCGCATCGAAGGGCAGGGATCAATCTGGCAAAGGAAGACTGAATGAACAGCCAGCCTCAGACCTGTCCACGTCTGTGGGCCGGGGGCTCCTGTGTGTACCCGTCTCAGTGAGACTAAGCCGGCAGCACTGTTTAGGGTGTGTTGCAGGGATGAGAGGTTTGCCAACGTGCCTTCTGGATCTGTGATTGGCTTTGGCCAGCGTAGCACACGTTGTCACCCAGACCTCCTGCAACAGAGGCATCCTGACTTGAAGCCCCTTGTGATGACTGGCGTCTGACAGAAATCCTCCCACTGACAAAGTGAGGGCCGTGGGAGCAGCCCTTCTCGGTGGGCAGGCTGGGACCGCCGGTTTTCCTTTCTCTGACGCACAGCACTTGTCATACTGGGCTCAGGACATCAGTTTCAGGTTCTCTTCTTGGTGTTGGCACTAGCCAGTTATTTTTGTTGCCAGTGGTGTGTATTGATTTGGTAGGAGCCAGCTTGCGCGTCTCTGGTGCCGATCTGAGTTGTGTAGACCAGAAGTCTCTATGGTGCCTCTTTCGTTTATGAGAATAATTTCAAAGGAAAAATGAAGCACTGAAGTCTGGCAAATATAGAGCCCTCTGAACGGACTTCTCACTCCATCATGTTGGATTCCAACTGGTCTTTGCTATCACAAGATCTACTTCTGGATTAGATTTTGCTTGCTGTTTGTTTCAGCTCATGATTTTTTTTTCCCTCCCAGCTTTACTGAGGTATGCTCTCCATACAATGGAATTCATCACCTTCTGTGTATAGTTGGATGACTTTTGGCAACTGTATACACTTATATGATCACCACGACACTCAAGATACAGAACACTGTTTCTCATTTGGTGGTTGGTGGACATTTGAACTGTTTCTACTGTTGATTATTATGAAGCTGATGATGATTTTTGGGCTATATTTGTGTATAGTTGCGTATCCCTTGGTAATTTTACAGGAGAATAGCAGTCTTGGGGCCTTGATTGGTTTATTATTGTCTTAAAAGTTTGCAATGATAAGGTTGCAGCCCAGTACTTCTTAATAAGAATGTGTACTCACTTGCACAGGAACTTTGGTTAAAAAAAAAAATCAAATACTTGAGGAGACCCTATACAGAAAGCCCAGGCATAGACTAAATCAGAAGGCCATGAATTAGTAGTCCCCGGAAGCGTATGGCAGGGGACATGTCTCCTTGTCACTTATGCTGATGATGTGATTTGTGCTCTATGAGTTTGAGCTCTCCGGGCAAGTGAGCATCCCCTGACTCATGTGTTGAAGGGTGGTCCATTTGGAAAAGCCCTCCAGGGACAGAGTTCCATGGAATGCAGGCTTGCTTCAGTCTGAGGCATCTCTGAGCAATTCTGCTTTAAGCTCTCCAAAGTTTGGTCCTTTGGGGAAAACAGAGGAGGAAGAAGAATGTTCACTTTGCCTTGGGAGGACATGGAGGGAGGGGCTGAGCTGAGGAGTGTTTTTGGTAGTGAGGGAGTGGCACCAGCATCAGCTGTTTGCTGGGTCCGAAAGCAGACAGACCTTGAATCAGAGATGGCACTCACCCCATGCGTTGTCCCAAGGGGCAGCTGTAACTTTCTGTTGTGGAGCCAGGAGAAGGTTTGGGCAAACCATTGAAGCTGTCAGTGTATAACAGGTGCTGAACTTTATTGAAGTAAGAACTAAAGATTCACTCAATATGCTTTAAAAAAGAAAGAGTGGGTCACCTGGTGGCTCAGTCCGGCAAGCGTCTGACTTCGGCTCAGGTCATCATCTCATGGTTCTTGAGCTCAAGCTCCACATCGGACTCTGTGCTGTAGCTCAGAGCCTGGAGCCTGCTTTGGATTCTGTGTCTCCCCTCTCTCTCCGTCCCTCCCCCATTCATTCTCTCTCTCTCTCTCTCTCTCTCTCTCTCACACACTCTCTCACTCACTCAAAAATAGACATTAAAATTTTTTTAAAAAAGAAATGTTTAAAAAAGGAAAGCTCTGAAAAGAAAACCGTGTGCATGAGAACATGCCTTAGTAAAAACAAACTGCGGTTGGAAGAAGTCTGGTAGGAGAGAGCCCTGAGGGTCATGCTAGCGTTACAAGGGAGGGTCAGACTCCCTTCTGAAGGAGAGTGAGTCTGGCCCGCCTGCAGACAGGGATGTGTCCACTTGGGCCAGCTCCGAACTGCTTCGGAGGCTGGCAAACACACTGAGCCCCGCAGCTCTGACCGTCCACCAGGTAGAGGCTGGACAAAACCACAGCAGTTCGAAATGCTCCTATGTTACTGGCTTATCCAGGACACTTCCGAGTCCTTATCAGACCCTGTGCTCACCTTTCCTGCCTCTTCCCCTCCAGGGCGGCGCGCTACACCACGTGCTGTCCATGAGGCATGGATTAGACTCTGGATCCTAAATGGGAAAGACCTGAATGGGAGACTTCACATAGCTATCATCGAGTTGTTCCTTCTACAGCACTGGGGGGAAATGATGAAAACGGTAGATGGGAAGAAATTAAATTAAAAGAATAAAATGACAATTAGTGAAAATAGACTTTCGCTTTTACAAATAGATTTTTGTTAAATGATTGATGTATGAAAATTAAAGCAGAAGGTCGTCAAAATACCTAGGTGGTTTTACCCACAAGAGTTTTCTTAGGACCCATGCCTTCCGTTGTCTCAGGGAAGAAGACAGGTTTGCTCTGTAGTGATAGCTATCAGAGAGATGCGGTGACACAGCAGTAAAGCTGGTTACAGAGTTCAGACTTTAATGATACAATGATGTATTTTTTTCACTTATTAAGCATGTCTTTTTTTCTTCCTTCTTAAAGAAGAACCGATAACCTCAACTTATGGGAATCTTTTGCAGCATAAATTGAGACGGTGATAGTGAGTAAGGAATATTTATTTATATGTTATACTTCCTCCCTTTCCTCATATTTTATTACTAAGGATATTGACATGAAAACAGGATCTTAGTATCCAGTGAGTTCATCTATTGCTGACTTCCCACCAGAAATTCCAGGCTTTGTGACATCAGTGTGTAGTGCTCTGGATGTCATTTGAAGAGCAGGCATCTGGAAATGATGAAATCCTGAACAACAAAGCTTTTGTTTTCAGGAAGACAAGTTGCTGGGGGAGGAAAAGTAAACAGAACTTTACTGCATACCTACTATGTGCCAGGCACTTTGGTCTTCCGTCTCTGGGAATGCTTTACGAAAGCTCTGCAGTAGGAGCAGATAAAGACCCCATCCTTCAGAATGGATGCACCCCATCTTCCTCAGTGATCCCTCCAGTGCTGCTAGGGTGTCTGCTGAAACTACATAAATTATGTGGACAGCATCAAGGATATGTTGACTTTTAAATCAGTGCGTAGCCACGCAAATGCTTTTATATCTTGTTTGTCATAAGGCCAGTATGCAAAGACATGGCAGTACGTACTGAATAATTCCGCCTGTACCCATGCTTACTAAAGTAAAACAATAAAGAGAAGTCTCACTTCATAAGTAACTATCTTCACCTGAATATATAAAAAAGACATGCATAAAAAAGACATATTATCCCCCACAAGTTATCTCATTCTGTTGCATATCCAATGCTACTTTCATTTTTAAACATTGTGCAGTAGAAAGTTCTTAATAATAGAAAAAGTGTGTGTGGGTTGAAGAACAGACATGCAGTACAAGAAAAGTAAATTATTTAGAGTAGAAAAATTATTTTCACTGAGAGTTTTCGATAGCGTGGGAGTTTGTCCTTACTCCAGTGGAGAAAATCAGGGTCCCCACTGTGTAATCGTTGTATCCAGGAAAAAGAGGGAAGAGTAAAGCTGAAATGACAGGGACGAAGCATGAAAGAGTACCAACTCTTCTGTCTTCTTCTGTCTTAAATACTGATCAGCCCATAATGACTTCATGCGTGAAGAGAGTGAAAAACACTTGGTTTACATTTTCTGAAATGTGCCATAAGCCAGTGTCACCAGAGCTGAAGCAATGAATGCAGGAAGCAAGATACCCTGGGTGAGAAGAAGGAGAGGTTGGCTTTTCCTCAAACTCAAGTCGAATTGGCCCTCGGCCACTAGAGATGGTTTGCGGGTTCCGACCAACAAGGGGCTTCACCTGGAATGTGGCTCCAAACCCAGTCTTTGTTGTGTGGTATGTTGGATTCCAGTCTGTATCAGGACCTTGTCAAAAGCAGTAACTTCTCAGAGGAACAGAGGGAAGCGAACTCAGAGGCGAGGCAGAGGGGGAAGGATTTGGTCCCTAAGACCTGGGATGATGCTGCCAACAGTTTACAGCCTCTCCAGGTTCATGGTAGGAAAGGTCTCTTGTTAACAGATCTTCTGTGAAAGCCTGCCTGTTCATTCTTTGGGTGAATAAATAGCTCTTCCAGACAAAAAGATATTTAAAATTATAAATTTCTTAAAATATAAACGTTACGAGAGCAGTTTAGAGTTTCTGGAGTTTATCCCCATACGTTAACTGATTCATCCTTGCAACAATCCTGTGAGTCAGGTGAGCGGATGAGGTATGCAGCTGGGGAGGCTGGAGCAGTGTGAGGTCGCTGTGACCTCCTTACGGGCCGGTGAAGACTGCCTTCTGTCTCGAGCCTTCCCACCCCAAGGCCATGTTGCTCAATGCAGTGGGGTTAAGATCATTCTCCTCAGCCACGTGCCTGCTTTTTGTAGTTACTGTGCTTACTGTTTTCTGGGTTACGTCATGGTTGGACTCTGGGGACATTCTTTATCAACGTCTTGATCTCACGTGGTGTTTATAGAGTATCAGATGTCAAATGATAAACCCCTGGTAACTGTCATTCCTCTGCCAGCCCGTGAAGCCAGTCCATGCAAAAATAATAGATTTTCCCCCATTGAAATCATCCCTTGTGTGGGATGAATGGTTAGGCCAACAGATATTTTCCTCTTCCGTTCTCCAGGTTTTTAAAAATGCTGCATGTTCTTACACTCACTTAAGAGCCCCTTAGAAACATCTTTGTAGCCTTCTCTCCAGCTTTGTTAGTTGGTGAACAAGCTGCAGATACATATATATTCTAGGTCCTATGGCCCTTAGAGAAACAAATAATTTTGATGCCGCCTGCCTTGGCATTATTGATGAAGTTTGAGGGTTGAATTTTCTAGAAGTGGCATCCATACACGCTAACTTGTGCACAGAAGAGCACTCAAATTCTCCCCGGGGCAACTCAGTGTATAACCCATAGAGCTCCTCATTTTGATCCACGGCAAACTCCACGTGTACTGAAATGCACAGGAAAGAGACAGGTGAATTCCTGTATGTATCTCGGTAGCAGCAGGGATATTGTGCTCTCTGTAAAATCCTTTTAACTTTGCTGTACGTTTAAATTTTTGAAGCTCTGGGACAGAAGTGGGTGGGGGGAGTTCTGTGAAACACACTGAGAAAAGAAAACTGTGTGACCCACTCTGCTGGAATATCAGAAAATGTTTTTAAAAATTAACACTTTTTCCCCTTTATATATATATTTGATGAAGTATTGTGAGCATAGTATAGTGGTATAGTGCAAGTCTCACTGCGATTCACCTTTCTTAAATCTTCATATTTTACTATCATCGCTTCCACTTCTTGTATGCTTTCCGTAGGCAAAACATTGCAAATTTTTTACAAAATATTGCAGAGTTGAAGCTCCCTTTCTATCCCTCCCTGATTCCATGTTCCTTCCCCTCTCCTCCCTGAAGGTGACGGCAATCTTGAATCCGCTTCTTATCACATAATTTTTATGTGATTTTTTTTAAACAGAAAGGTTTCACACATAGCGATGAAGAGCACTGATTTGGAGTTAAATGTCACCAGGTAGGAATGCAGACATTAGTGCTTCCTGGCAAATGGATAAGGTTCTGTTAAATGGGAATGATAATCCCCACCTTGCAGGGTTGATGTGAGGATGAAAGGAGACATTTGAAAGCGTTTGCACGGCTCCTGGTGGGTGACGAGCCCTAGCATGATAGGGGGGTCAGACTTTAGAGATTTAAAGTCATTTTGAAAGCAATAGCAGGGACGTTGTGCAGAACGAGCCTCAGTGTGCTGTGGGGACTCCTGGAGGCCGTGATGCCGCCCGCCCAGAGGGCGAGGGGCTCAGTCTCACTCAGACCTTGGCTGGTGGCCTTGCTGGATGGGGCGGCGAGTCCTTTTCGGGGCTGTGAACCCCAGCACTGCACCGTCTCGCCTCCACCCGCCCAGTGATGAGAAGTCTGCCCTTTTCTTACAGCAGACTCCTTACCTCGGGTGTGAAGATGTGTTCTAAATCTCATTTGGTTTTAATTCTGACACATAATGCTTTTCCTGCAAGAGCCTGTTTCTCTCTTCTCTTTTTAAAACCAAAGTCATTCTAACGTCTGGGCTGTACTTATTTGTTCTGAAAGAGATCGAGGTACTTGTTTCTCTCTCTTTTTTTCTTTCTTTCCAGATAAACAAAGAGTTTGGTCCTTGTCATGTATCTACCTTGAGGCTGTGGTTCAGATACTATATCTTACTGAGGGGTTTTCATCTTCAGGCACCTTTATAAGCCCAGGTTTGGGGGGTACTATCAGCATATTCTTATGAGTCTGCTAACCCTATGAAATTGTTGCATCAACTTCTCTAGCGAAGATGGCCTTTCCCTCATGAGGGTTTTTCTCTGGCCAAGCTTGCGGTCACGTGATTGGAGCACAGCTCTGCTCCTTGCTCTCTCCTGTGAACGTGGCTGCCCTCGCTAGCTGGTGCCCCGGGCCAATCTGCAGCCACAGAAGCTTCAGAGAAACAGAGGTAATGTGCCACAGACAGCCTCCCGCCACCTCTTTTCCCCACGTTCTCTTGTGGTCCGTGCCGTGACAGGCAAGGCCGGCTCTGCATGCCAGCAGGAGGGGACAAGGAGAGGTGCCTGTGGAGGGGCCAGAGCCAGCCTCCCTCCACGGCCTCCCCACTGCGTGCTCAGGGAACACTTCGTCAGGGGCAGTCTTTGTGCAGGATCCCGGAGAGTGTTTATTGTGGAGGATGATTTGCTTTAAGAAAATTCACCAAAGCCAGTCAGCAGAAGGCCGTGAGCCAGGCGCCGCACACCTCCCCACCATGGGTCCCCCGCTGTGGAGTTTTACCTGTGGTGTCATTGCAGTCCAGCCCGGGGACAGAGTACCCTCGCACGCATCAAGCAGATCGTCCCAAATACCACACGTGTGGTCCCTTGGTGGGAACTCCTAGGATGTTACCAAAGCAAGAGCCATTGATCATGTCCTCACACTACCTGCGGCCAGCAGGCCAGCTCCCTGGAGGAGGGTCGGGGGGGTCAGATGCATCAGGGGTAAGGTTGTAGCAGAGCCTCGTCAGGACGAGCCCGCAGAGGGGGACAGACTGTCCTAGCTCCAGCCCCTCAGCAGCTCTGTAATGGTCTTAGACTTGCATTAAGAGCAAAATTTTTCTAAACTAGTTTTAACTCACACATCACCTAAGAGCCTTTTGTAAATCTCAGGACAGTAGCGCCATCAAGAGCAGGTGATTGAGGACAGATCTGTCGCCGACTTAGTGACTGTAGACAAACTGCTTGCCTTTTCAGATCCATAGTCCCCCATCAGTAGCATACAGATGATTCATGGATTCAGAAGCCTTTATTGAGTGCCCACTGTGTGCAAGGCATGGCTCCAAATACTTGCGATTCGTCAGGGGACACAGGAGACGGCCCCCTGCCTGTCCCTGTCCGTTAGGCTGTAACAGGACACACCACAGTCTGAGTATCTTTTAAACACCAAGCATTTATTTTTCGTGGTTCTAGAGGCTGGGAGTCCAAGATCAAGGCCTGGCAGATTGGTGTCTAGTTGAGGCCGGCTTCGTGGTTCACAGGGAGCTGTTTTCACACCGAGTCCTCCCGTGGCGGAAGAGGTGCCGGAGTCCCCTCTGTGCGGGCACTATTCCAGCTGTGAGGCCCCCTCATGACCTTATCGCTCTCCGGAACCTCATGTCGTAAAGCCATCAACACAGGGGTTTGGGGAAGTCACAGACACTCAGATCATAGCACCTGCCACATGGAGATTCCATTCTCCCAGAGGAGACAGACAGGGGAAGGCACAGGATAAACCAGTCGCCTAAGTGCCGCGGAGGAAAACAGGGAGGAGGCCGTGAAGAGACCCAGGGGTGGGAGGTGAGGCAGGGTGTCGAGCGTCGCACCATCTCACTGAGGAGGCGGAGGAGCTGGCAGAGGTCAAGATGCCAGGTGGGGAGCAGGGAAAGTGGGTTCCAGGCGGAACAGACACCGGGAGGGGTGCCTGCCTGCGACAAGGGGGCCTGACCGGGAGGGAAGCGGAGCCGGCGGTGAGGCCGTAGAGGCGAGGCTCCGGCTTGGGCCTCAAAAGAACCACTGTGGGCGCTGTGCAGGGTGGAGGCCGTGGAGGGCGAGGGAACCAGCCCATACGTGGTAGTGGTGTCAGGAGGAGGGGCGGATAAACTTGTGCCGGTAAAAATCACTACACGGTGACAGAGTCCCATAAACGTGGTCGCTTGGTTGTTTTCATTTCACAAAAGGGAGCATGGTGAATCTCCCAGAAAAGGAGCTTAAGACAACAATTTAAGAAATAAATAAGAACAGTCACATGGGCTAGGTTTTTGGTGGTGGTGGTGGTGGTGGTGGTGGTGGTGTGTTTTTACAAGGAAAATATGTTTCTGAGCTTTTGGCACAGTTTTTCATATGGATTTGGGGCTCATTCCTGGAGCACTACTGGCTTGTGTGCTGGTCACACTGGAGAGAATAAGCCAGGAGCGGCACATCCTTCGTCTAAATGAAAAGGATGCTGGTAGTTGTTTTCATGATTCTATTAGGCTCCAGTCTTAACCTTGGCCTCTAAGTGGAACTGTGCCTTTTACCAAGTTCTTCATTGCTTCGGGTTTGAGCTGAGCCCCCTGGAGGGCGGAGGGAAGGATGTACTGTGGCTCGGCTGGGTTCCCCACACCCCCACAGGGCGGCCCTGTCTCTTTCATCAGCACGGCTTACAGGCAGTGAAGAAACTGAGGGTGTTAATCTGTAAGGGAAAGGTACACCACCACTCAGGACCAGCGGCCCCGTTGCTGATAATTTACGTCCCCGCGTGTCTGCGCCCATGCTGGCAAGAAGGTTGAGGCATCGGGGCAGTAGCTGACCCCACGACTTAGGATGTGCAAATAAGGAAGCCAGAAGTCTGGAGCCAGTGTGGACGCTGTTGGGTGCAGATGGGGCCCAAGGGGGGATTCCCAGCAAACAGGACAGCAGCCTTGGACATTGTGTTCTCAGTCGTCATGACAGAGCCTGGAACAGAGTAGCTGCCAACAAATTAGAACTGAAGCAGCCCAACCAGACCAGCGCTCCCTTCCAAATGCCTTCCAAATGTTCATCATCCCACTCTTGGCTTCTGCCCAAGTCACGACCTCACAGTTCATGAGTTTGAGCCCCACATTGGACTCTGTGCAGACAGCGCAGAGCCTACTTGGGATTCTCTCTCCCTCTTTCTCTGCCTCTCTCTCTCTCTCTCTCTCTCTCTCTCTCTCTCCCCCTCTCTCCCTCTCTCTCCGTCCCTCCCTCCCTCCCCTCTCCACTCACACAAATAAGCTTTAAAAAAAAAATTAAGGGGCACCTGGGTGGCTTAGTCAGTTAAGCGTCCAACTTTCGCTTAGGTCATGATCTCGCGGTCCATGGGTTCGAGCCCCATGTCGGGCTCTGTGCTGACTGACAGCTCAGAGCCTGGAGCCTGTTTCAGTCTGTGCCTCCCTCTCTCTCTGACCCTCCCCAGCTCATGCTGTCTCTCTCTCTCCTAGAAATAAAAAAATATGTATATTAAAAAGAAAAGAAAAATTAAAAAATAAAAAGGTAATACATTGCAGTGGAGAATAATAATCATTATTAGCAGTGAAATGACCAAGGCCCAACTGAGAAAATGTAGGACAAAAAGTAAAGAATAAATAGGGGCTCCTAAGCGTGCTTACTACCACCAGAAGGTAGCTGGGTGAGGGGATGGGTGTGTTCATTAGCTTGACCACAGTGGTCCTCTCACAGCGTGTGAATATATCAAGATATCACATTGGACCACAAAATTATACACAATTTTTATATGTCAGTTATACCTGGGGGGAATCAGAGTAAAGATGAATGTGAAAAGCTCTGGGTAGACAATCTGTTAATATTTGGCATTTAGTGGGGCACCTGAGTGGCTCAGTCGGTTAAGGTCCTACTTTGGCTCAAGTCATGATCTCACAGTTCATGAGTTTGAGCCCCGCACTGGGCTCTGTGCTGACAGCTCAGAGCCTGGAGCCTGCTTTGGATTGCATTCTCCTCTCTCTCTGCTCCTCCCCTGCTCACACACTCTCTCTCTCAAACATTATAAAAAATTAAAAATAAAAAGATTTGACATTTAGTAGTTGCAGGAGGCAACTCTGTGGAGGCAAAGTTCNCATTCTCCTCTCTCTCGGCTCCTCCCCTGCTCACACACTCTTTCTCTTAAACATTATAAAAAATTAAAAATAAAAAGATTTGACATTTAGTAGTTGCAGGAGGCAACTCTGTGGAGGCAAAGTTCTGAGCCTTTTGGGCTTTCTTCCCCTGGCGCTTCGCACAGAGCTTTACGCATAGTAGATGTTTGTCATGCTGCTGAATATACAATCACGTTTCCAGAAGATTCTCCAGCCCACGTTAGCTTAGCACATCTGCCAGTGGGAAATGGCACCCTTTAAGTCCCACACAACGAAATGAGAATGTCCGCAAGGGCACAGAATTTGCAGAGGGGCAGGAAGGAGGGGATGCAAAAGCCGTCGATCAGAGAGCCTCCGTGGAGACTTGGCGTGTGCCCCAGAAAGGTGGTGGTGGCTCCCATGCTAGACTGGGGGTCAGGGTCCAGAAAGGGTGTCTGTACAGGTCTGGAAAGGGGCACCGGAGTGCGCCTTTCAGAACCCCCAACAGGGAGGAGTTCTTGAAGGGAAGAGAGGGGTCAGAGAGTAGGAGGCCACGCAGAAGCCCCCAAAACCAGAGACAGAGCTCGATGCCCAGCCCCAGGTCCCAAGGAGAGTGGAAAGGAGGCCAGTCCCCTAACCTTGAGATGCTCCCAGGTCATTGATGGATCCTGTTAACCAGGCCCCTCCCATGCCTGCTCACCAGAAAGCATCTCAGCAGAGAGACAGCAATGGACTGGAGGCTAAATACCCTCAAGAGAGAAACTCGGAGGTTGGTTCTCTGAGTTAAAGCAGGGCTTTCTTTCTCAACTGTCAGGAAAAGTCTTTGCAAAGGTAATTGTTGCTATTTACCCCCAATGACCCTGTCTCTGCTCCTATTCTCTGCAAAAGCACACACATCTGTGCCCATGTCGTTGTGTTGTGTTGTGTTTTGAAGTTTATTTATTTTGAGAGAGAGAATGTGAGTGGGGGGAGGGACATGGAGGGAGAGAATCCTGAGCAGGCTCCACACTGTCACAATGAGCCCGATGTGGGGCTTGAACTCACAAACCCATGAAATCATGACCTGAGCTGAAATCAAGAGTCAGTGGGGCGCCTGGGTGATTCACTCGGTTAAACGTCCGACTTCTGCTCAGGTCATGATCTCACAGTTTGTGGGTTTGAGCCCCGCATCAGGCTCTGTGCTAACAGCTCAGAGCCTGGAGCTGCTTCAGATTCTGTGTCTCCCTCTCTCTCTGACCCTCCCCTGGTGGTGTGCCCACTCGCTCGTGCTCTCTCTCTCTCAAAAATAAATAAACATTAAAAAAAAAAAAAAAAGATGCTTAACGGACTGAGCCACCCCGGCGCCCCTGTGCCATGTTTAAGTGGTGGGTCTGCAGGTGGCTCCAGTATGGAGCTGAGCGGGATGGACAGGCGCTTCTGTTCTGTTGTTGCAGTGCATCCCTTAGAGAGGGAGCGTGCCCTCAGGGTGGGGTTTCTTCTGCCTGTGGTTACTGAACAAAGTGCCTGAATGGAACCTGAAAAGGATTCTCACCGGCCTCAGATGAGACTGGAGAAGCCTCGTACCTCCCAGAATCGATCATTTCTTAGGCAGCCACACTAGAATGGCAGGATGCCTGTGGGTGCCTTTCAGACTTTGACTTTCCAAAACACAGTGCATTTAAATTAAAAGGAAAGGAGGGCTGGCGCTTACTGGAACCCGCAGTGAAATGCACATCCACAGATGCTCTCTCCCACATGCACACACCCCCGAATAACCGGGGAGCAGCCAGCAAGCAGTGAGAAGACCTGATTACTTGGGACTCAAACACGTCGTGTTTTAAAGAAGCATTAAACCTGTTTAGATGGTACTTCTGAGAGGGAATATGTGGCTTTTAAAAGTGTTGCTGAAAGTGGACATTCAGAGAGCTCCTGGGAAGTGAGAATATTCCTTTCAACTCAGGCCTGCACAGTCAGAAATAGGCACGCCTCTTCTAATCTCAGGATCTTGAAAAGAAACCTTGATGTTGTTACGTGATTACCTAAAGGAATGCCTTCCTCTCTGGCCCGGAAGGATATTTTTAAGAGAATGTTAAACTTGTGACAGGAATTATTGATACCTGTGGAATTTTTTTTTAAGTGACTCAGGCTTGCTTTAAGTCATTACCTAGGAATTAGTCGGGGACTAAGTGACGCCAGTCCCCAAACTGTTTAAAGTAGAGCACAGCTCAGCGAAAGAATGAAAAAACGGGGATGTTCTTTTGTGCATTATTCTTATCGTGATGAATGATGCATGTTTTCCTCTCCACTTTAATTAGAATGTTTCTACATTTGCCAAAGAAAATGTTGGAATGGAGACAAAACCCTGAAATTATAGGAACAGGGCTTGATGTAATAGCTTATTTGTAAAGGAAACACAACTTGTTTGGTATTTTATTGAAACAGGAAGTTCAGAACCTCAGCGCACACAAGTACAACAAATTCTCAGGTGCTAGTTGAGTCATGTGTTGTTGGAAATGGTCTCCTGGTAGTTTTCCCCTGGATTTACTTTTTATCTTTTCTTTTTTTCTTTTCTTTTCTTTTCTTTTCTTTTTTTTTTTTCTCAGCAGTGAGGGTAGATAGGGGTAGGAAGTTACAGAGATTCAGTTAGAGATTGTGCACATTAAAAAAATATATCAGCTACCCAGATTAATGAAAGCAGAGGGGAAATTTGCTCCTTATACATTTTACATATGTGTGTGTGAATAAATACACACACACACACACACACACACACACGGGTATATTTTTATAGCTAAATATAAAATAAGAGAAACCAAAGAGAGACACCCCTTCATATCAGTGCTACAGCTATTTCAAAAGTAACCATGAGGGGAATGAATGGATTTGAGGTTAATAAAGCTGAAAAGCATTGTGGATTTATGTTCTGTTTGCTGCTAAGTGTTCGATAAAGTAAATATTTTAACAGCAGAAGCTAGGTAACAGCTTGATTCCTACTACAGACATAACTGACTTTATTGCTCTTTACAAATACTACTTTTTTTTTTTTTAAACAAATTCAAGGTTTGTGGCAATTCTGCATCAAACTGCTCTATTGACACCATTTTTTCCCAAAGGCATTAGCTCACTGCATGTTTCTGTGTTACGTTTTGGTAACTATTGTTGTATTTCCAGCTTTGCCATTATTATGGTATCTGTTCAGGTGTTCTGTGATCGGTGGTTACCACTCACTGAGAGCTCAGATGTGGTTAGCCTTTTTTAGCAACAAAGTATTTTTTAATTAAGACCTATACTTTGTTTTAGACGTGATGCTATTGCACATTTATTAGGCCACACTGTAATATAAGCATAGCTTTTATATGTACTGGGAAACCAAAAAGTTTGTTGGACCTGCTTTACTGTGATAGTAACTTAACGCAGTTGTCTGGAACCGAACATGCGAATCTCTGAGGTCTATGTGGGCCAAAACCCGACAGGAGTGACTTGAGCTGAGTCAGTGTAGAGACAGAAACCTCTAGGTTTGGATTTCCTATCCTTTTATGAAAGATTAAGCCAGGGTGCTCTTTTCACATAGGCGCAAACCGCAGCCACCATGTCAAGAGTTCAGTACTAACAGGTCCGGGGCCCCTTCTCATGGAACTCAGTAAGGAGCCAGGAAAGGGCCCCGGGAAGAGGGCTTGGGGAATCAAGATCCCTGTCGGTTGCTCCCCAGTGCTCCTCTCTCTCGGGGGACCCTGGTCTGGCAGTCTCGGCCCTCTGTTAAGTCCGCGTGGTTGCACATGCCCTGTCCATTGAAGGGCACATCAGAACGACACTGGGATACAGTGCGACAGAAGGCTCTGAAGACGGGGCCGCCGTGAACCACGTGGTATCTCTGCACGCTCCTCTCTCTGTTTTCTACGTTAAAACTTTTTTTTTAAAGAGCAGCTTTGGGTACAGCGCACAACTGAGGGATAGGTGTGGGAATTCCCATATATCCTTTGCTCCCGCACAGCCTCCCCAGTGCCCACATCCTCCGTGCCCCCAGCGTGGGACATTTGTTACAATGTCATCATCCCCGGACTCCATGTTCAGGTTAGGGCTCCTCTTTGTGTTGCGCATTCTGTGGGTTTGAACAAACGTGTAACACCCTGTATCCGGCCTGTGGCCACACACACAGGAGTCTCACTCTGCTCCTCCTCCTCCTCTTGCCCCATTCAGCCCCTGGCAGCCTCTGGGTTTTTACTGTCTCCACATTTCTGGCCTTTTCCAGAATCATCCAGCATGTAGCCTTTTAAGACTGGCTTCTTTCACTCGGTAATAGTACAGTTAAGGTTCCTACATTTTTCCTGGCTTGAAAGCTCACCTCTTTTTAGTACGGAATACGGTCCCAGTGTGTGGATGAACCACACCCATGCCCAAACAGAAGGGCATCTTTGTGGCTTTCGAGCTTTCGCAGTGGTGAGTCAAGTTGCTGTGAGCATCTGTGTGCAGATGAGTTGTGTGGACACAAGTTTCCGGGTCCCTTGGGGAACCACTGAGGAGCAAGAGTGCTGGATGATAGGGTAAGGATATGCTGAGTCTTCCAAGAACCTGCCAAAGCATCTCCCACAGCGGCTGTGCCAGTCTGCACGCCCCCCCAGCCCTGGAGGAGAGTTCCTGTCCCTCCACGCCCTTGTCACCTTTCACTAGTGTCAGTGTCTGGATTTCGCTCATCCCAATAGGTGTGTCATGGCATCTGGTTGTTTTCATTTGCATTTTCCTGATGACATATGATGGGGGCCATCTTGCCATAGGCTCTTTTCCAGCTTGGCCTCTTCCTTGGTGAGGCGTCACTTAAGGTGTGCGGTCCATTTTGTAATCGAGGCAGACCCTCTTCTTTCAAGTTTACCATCCTGGCACTTGATGAGGGCCGGGCATAGGGAGGACAGCCCTCTGCGGCCCTGTCCCCTGGGGCTCAGCATGCCCACGCAGTGCTCTCCTGAGCTGGACCTCCAGCGCGCCTCCATCCAGAAGGAAGGCCAGGCTGCCAGGGTCCCACCTCTGGTTTTCAGACTCACTCGAGACTATAAAGGCAACAAGGCCAAACTGTATGGCTCTATCTCAAAACACTTTTTAGTTAGGTTTTTCTTTTTTCTCATCGACTAACACTGGACAAAACAATGTTACTAGGGAATCAAAGAACTGAGCCTCTTTGAGTATGTATAAATACTGGCTTGCTTCTTTTTTAAAAAATTTTTTTTTTAAGTTTATTGATTTATTTTGAGAGAGACAGGCAGCACCAGCAGGGGAGGGGCACAGGGAGAGAGACGGAGAGAAAGAGAATCCCAAGCAGGCTCTGCACTGACACGGGGCTTGAACTCAGGAAACTGTGAGATCATGACCTGAGCTAAAATCAAGAGTCACATGCTCAACCGAGTCACAGGTTTGCTTGCTCATGTCTTTTTAACTTCTTTTTTAACGTTTATTTATTATTGAGAGACAGAGAAAGGCAGAGCATGAGCATGGGAGGGGCAGAAAGAGTGGAAAACAAAGAACCTAAAGCAGGCTCCAGGCTCCAAGCTGTCAGCACAGAGCCCGACTCAGGGCTGCAGACTCACAAGCCACAAGATCATGACCTGAGCCGAAGTCCGATGCCTAACCCACTGAGCCACCCAGGCGCCCCTTTTGTTATTTTTAAACGTTGTTTGGACTCAATACACAAGGCAATAGCTACACAAGGTAATTCAAGAAATGGTACAAGGCAAGTACATAGTGGGAAGTGTGGACGGTTCCCAGGTGTCTTTTGGTGGCTTTTTACAGCTAGAGACCCGCCCTCCCCCCCCCGCCCCACTTCACAGTGCTTGTGTTGCGGAGACCTAGCCTCCTCAGCAGCTCACACTAGCAACCAGGAAAGTGCACACTGTGTCTGTTACTGCACTTCAATGAGCATGTTTTGAAGTGAGGAAGAAAAGGGAGCGTCCGTTCATAATTGCTGTAAGAGCCCCCGCAGAGGTGCGGAGAACGGCCCCTGAGAGGTCGGAGCTGTGCCCGTGTGTGAGCCCGGAAAGGACAGGGGTTGGCCTCCTCTTCATTTGTGCTTCTGAGGCCTCTGCGGCCACACGGCCACTCAGGCTGGCAGCCCCCAGTCATCTTCAGCCCTCCCCGTGGTGGATCGCGGCACATGTCCACACCGCATCCCTCCCCTCCACTTCTGTCCCGTCCTCAGCTGCCGTCCTGACTGCATCTTTAGAAAACACAGGTCTCCTCACACTGCGTTCTGCCTTTAAATCTCCAGTAACCTCCCTTTGCCTGTAAGATCGGGCTCAAACTCACTAGCAAGGCAGTAAACTTTGATGAAGCTTGCTCCCACCCACCTTCCCACAAAGGCCAGCCCCTGGTGCTCACTGGCTGCACCATCGGCCTAAAACCAAGTGTTTGTGCCAGGCCTGAGCCTTGTGATCACAGATTCCCCTGCCTCTTCCTTAACCCAGTACACACACACACACACACACACACACACACACACACACACACCATTTTCCTCATTCTAAGCACAGCTGTTTCTGGAACATACCTTCCAGGAAAAATTCATTTCACCCTCTTTTATGGTTTTACAGTATTGTTTTTAGATCATCACCGTAAAACCGTAGTGTAAAAAGACGATGTAATGTAGTTTGTTTATGTATCTTCTGCTGGATTACGGGCTTCTTGCAGGCAAGGTCCTTATTTTGACCTCATTTGTTCTTATCCCCTGCGTACACTGAGGACACCCAGTAATGTCTTGAGTTAAAGTTGAGTCTGACAGGAAGGAGGGCACATGGTACTAAATGCTGCATGGACAGAGGCTGGGAAGGCCAGTTTCCTTGAGCAAAACGACTTGACAAGAGTTGGGAAGGATAGGAGGCCGTCAGGGGCCAGACCGTCGAGCCCTTAAGACCCAACTAACATTGTTAGACTTTATCCAGCAGGGTCTGGCGCCAGAGAGGGACGTGGTCTCCAGTTTGGGGAGGGCTTCCCGTAGATGAGGTCAGGTCTCACGGTCCTCATGGGGGGGACAGGGTGTCATTGGGTCTCAGGGCCCTCGTGGGGGGACAGGGTATCATTGGGTCTCAGGGTCTTCATGGGGGGAGCAGGGTGTCATTGGGTCTCAGTGTCCTCGTGGGGGGGCCAGGGGGTCCCTGGGACAAGCAGAGCTGGATGAGCCCTGGAGGTGGGAGAAGGGCCTGGGCTGAGGTGCCCTGGGGAGAACCGTGGGGCCGGAGGTGGGGGCCAGGCTGTGCTCTCCCTCTCCCAGAGAACCCCGAGTGGGAAAGCTTCCTTGCCTCTTCCACTTCCTTTCCTTGATACGCAGCGAATTCCTGGTCAGCCTTTGTTGTGGGCTGGCTTGGTTTGTCCCTTTCCTTGTTGTTTACAGCCTCCAGGTATTTGTAGACAGATCTTATCTCCCTTCCCTCTTAGTCACCTCTTGGCCCAACTCTGCATATTTACTCTTTTAAACTCTGCTCCTGGGTCTGACCTCTTGCCACTTGTTGAAGGATATTTGTTTTGTATTTTTTTATTTCATTCTGCTTTGATTATTTTAAGAGATGTGATAAACTAAAAATGGCCTGATCTTGAAATAGAAAAAATAAATTATTTATGTGTTTTATATACATATGATATGCGTGTAGTGAGTGTATTAGTATATAGTGTGTGAGTGTGTTAGGACATTGTGTGTATATGTGTTAGCACATCATGTGCATGTTAGCTCGTCATGTGTATATGCATTAGCGCATCGTGTGTGTGTGTGTTAGCACATCATGTGTGTAGTGTTAGCACATCGTGTGTGTAGTGTTAGCACATCGTGTGTGTAGTGTTAGCACATCATGTGTGTATGTGCTAGTACATAGTATGGGTAAGTGTGTTATGAACCCAAGGCATCAGCCCTCTGTCTTTGCTTCCACCATTGTTCTCCTCAAGCATTAGCCTGCAGCCTGTATTCAAGATTCTCCAGGAATAAGTCTACCCTAAATTAAGACAAAGGAAAAAAAAAAAAAAGGAAAGGGTGAGAAAGGAGAAAGTGATAAAGTGCCTGGCTCTCCTGTAGCACACAGCCATTTCTGTCAGGTCGTAGGGGGTGTAGGAATATGGTTGTTTTCATGATTCCCTTGTATGTTTACTTATCTGAAGGGCCACCTCTATTTTGTGTTCAGTTTTCTCATTTTGCATCCTTTTTCTTTTGCATTTTACCTTCCTCTTCCCCACCTTTTGCCTCTTCTCCAAGTGAGCTTTCCCCACCTTTCCCTCTGTCCAAAGAAAATGGTTAATAACACTTGTAAGAAAAAATCTTTACGACCTCGGCATAGGACTCAAATGCACAAGCACAGACCATAAGTGGAAATTGGTAGATTGGACTTTATAATAATGAATAGTTACGTTTTTTGAAAGATACCATTAAGAAAATGAAAAGGCAAGCCCTAGAAATGGGAGAAAATATTCAGCCTCCATGTATTTGAAAAGGAACCTGTTTTCACAATGCATAAAGAATTCTTACAACCTAATCGGACTTCTTTGAAAATGGAACAGAATGTCGTGAAATGGGTGAGGTGAGTGGCGCAGAAGTACAAGAAAAGATCCGAACATCCTGAGTCATCAGGGACATGCAAATTAGACCTGCGGTGAGATCGGGCTGCAGACCCACGCTGACCAAATTGGTGCCAAAATTAAAATGCTGAGTTACGGCAAGGACACAGAGCGACCAGAATTCCTGCTTTGCGGGCGGGAGTCTGAAGTGGCGCGGGCACTCCTGACAATTGTCTGGTGATATCTGATTAACTTTTACCTATACTTACCTAATGAGCCAGCAGTTCCACGTGTAGGGATTTACCCAAGAAAAGCAGCGGCAGCAGTCAGCCAGAGAACTTACAGGTGTTCCCAGCAGCCTCAGTTGTCATGTCTGGCAGGTGGACAGAGCCACATGCCCATCCACAGGAGAATGGCTGAAAAGCTGGTCTATTCATCCAATAATGCAACAGTAAACACAGCAAAAAAGAACAGGCTGCTTATATAGTCAGCAGCACAGCTGAATCTCAAACACATCATGTGGAGCAAAAGAAGTCAGATCCAAAAGAGAGATGCTGTATTTCTCCCTTTATGTGAACTCCAAGGGCAGGCCACACCAGTCTACAGAAAGTGACAGCAGATCGACTGCTTCAAGAGGCAGGGACCATAACTCAATGCGGACGGACAGGAATGAACCTTCTGGTGGGGGGCGGGGTGATGGAAATATTCTAATCTTGATTGAGGTGTGACTGAATGGGTTAGTATATTGTCACAGTCATCGAACTTTGTACCTTTAAAATGGGTTCATTTATAGTTTGTAAAGTATACCTCAGTACAGTTGATTTTAAAGTTAAACGTAAAAACATACCCGCTTACCCACCACTAGGAAATGAGACCATGGCTTGCTTATGCATTTATGTGAATTTTGGCCAGTGTGTCCCCTCCCCCAGCAGTATTTGCATTTTCAGATAAAGTGAATATTAACAGCATCAGCCAAGACGTAAGGAATGGGAATCTGGGCGTGAAAACATTGTCCCCACCCTCAGTAAATAACGTAGGCACCCCTTACTCCTAAGGCTGACCTCGGTTTCAGACAAATACATGAACAATAAGGTGCGTTAATTGTAAGAGGTCTGAGCCGAGATTCACTCCGGAACTGACTCAGAAACCATCCCTGCTCACTATCATGCACGGTACTGCGCTTTGCAAATACTGCAGCTTACAAATTGCAGGTTTGTGGCAGCCGTGCCTGAAGCAAGTCTGTCAGCACCATATTCCAACAGCATTTGCTCAGTTCATGTTTCTCTGCCACATTTTGGGTAATTCTCATAATATTTCACTTTTTCATGATGGTTACATTTTATGGTGATCTATGATCAGTGATCTTTAATATCACTACTGTAATTGTTTTGGGGTGCCATGAACCACACCCACATAAGACGGTGAACTTGATAAGTGAGTGTGTTCTGACTGCGCCACCCACCAGCCGTGCCCCCATCTCTCTCTCCCTCTCCCCGGGCCTCCTCGTTCCCTGAGACACAGCAGTATTGAAATTACGTCAGTCAATAACCTTACGGTGACCCCAAAATGGTCACATGAAGGGAAGAGTTACACATTTCTCACTTTAAATCAAAAGCTAGAAATGATTAAGCTTAGTGAGGAAAGCATGTCAAAAGCTGAGATAGGCTGTAAGCTAGGTCTCTTGTGCCAAACAGTTAACCAAGTTGTGAACACAAAGGAAAAGTTCTTGAAGGAAATTAAAGGGCGACTCCAGTGAACACATGCATGATAAGAAAGGGAAACAGCCTTATTGCCAACATGGAGGAAGTCTGAGTGGTCTGGATGGAAGATCAAACCAAGCACAACATTCCCTTAAGCCAGAGCCTATTCCAGGGCAAGGCCCTAACTCTCTTCGATGCTATGACGGTTGAGAGAGGTGAGGAAGCTGCAGAAGAAAAGTCTGAAGCTAGCAGACGTTTGTTGGTGAGGATTAAGGAAAGAAGCCAGCTCTGTAACATGGAAGTTCGAGGCAAACCATCAAATGCTGATGCAGAAGCCGCAGCAAGTCCTCCAGAAAGAAGATCTAGCTGAGATCATTCAGGAAGGTGGCTACACTACACAACAGATTTTCAGTATAGACCAAATAGCCTTCTGTTAGAAGAAGATGCCACCTAGGACTTTCACCACCAGAGAGAAGTCAGTGCTTGGCTTCAGAGCTTCAAAGCACAGACGGACTCTCTTGTGAGGGGCTCATGCAGCTGGTGACCTGAAGTGGAAGCCAATATCCATGTACCATCCTGAAAATCCTAGGGCCCCTCAGAATCCTGCTAAATCTACTCTGCCTGTGCTCTGTGAACAACAACACAGCCTGATGACACTACATCTGTTTACAACATGGTTTATTGACTATTATAAACCCAATGTTGAGATCTACTTCTCAGAGAAGAAAGATTCCTTTCAAAACATCACTGCTCACTGGCAATGCACCTGGTCACTGGCGAGCTGTGATGGAGACACACAACGGGGTTAATGTGGTTTTCACACCTGTGAACACAGCACCCATTCTGCAGCCCAAGGATCAAGGAATCATTTCAACTTCCACATTATTGTGACATTATTATTATTATTCAGCTTATTATTGACTTATTATACAACTTATTGAAGAAATGCATTTCATAAGGCTACAGATGCCATAGATGGTGATTCCTCTCATGGGTCTGGGCAAAGTAACTTGAAAACCTTCCAGAAAGGATTCACCATTCAAGGTGCCATTAAGAACATCGGCAACTCACAGGAAGAGGTCAGAATATCAACATAAACGGGAGTTTGGAACAAGTGGACCCCAGCCCTCATGGATGACTCTGAGAGATTCAAGACTTCATGGAGGAAGCAGAGGCAGACGCTGTGGAAAGAGCCAGAGAACGAGGGTCAGAAGTAGGGCCTGAAGATGGGACTGAATCACTGTGCTCTCGTGATCAAACTTGAACAGGTGAGGAGTTGCTTCATGTGGATGAAGAAAGAAAGGGGTTTCCTGAGATGGAATCTGCTCCTGGTGCAGACGCTGTGAAGACTGTTGAAATGACAGCAAGGGACTGAGAACATGACGTAAATGTGGTTGAGAAAGCAGCGGCAGGGCTTGTGAGGAAGGCTCCGAAGTTGAAAGAAGTTCTATTGTGGGTGAAATGCTATCCAACTGGTCATCTGTTTTGTTTCTTAAATTATCGTATGAGTGAAATCATATGGTATTTGCCTTTCTCTGACTGGCTTATTAGCATAATCCTCTCTAGATCCACCATGTTGTTGCAAATGGCAAGACTTCATTCTTTTTTATGGCTGAGTAATATTCCATTATAGCAGTATTCTGAAATAGTTGAAAGAGATTAAAAGTACATTTATCGTGATGAGCACCGAATAATGTATAGAAGTGTTGAATCACTGTATTGTACACCTGAAACTAACATAGTAGTGTATGTCAACTCACTGGAATTAAAATTTTTAAAAATTGTAACACTATCAAACTGGACCACATGCTACAGACAAATCATTTGTGCAAGGAGGAGTCGATCAGTGTGGCAAACCTTGTTGTCTTAAGAAACTGCCACAGCCACCCCAGCCTGCAGCTAACACCACCCCGCTCAGCCAGCGACCGTCAACACTGAGGCAGGAACCTCCACCAGCCAAAGATCACAACTTGCCGAAAGCTAGATGGTGGGTAGCATTCTTTAATAATAAAGCACTTTTTAATTAAGGCAGTACATTGTTTTTTAGACATAATGCTTTTGCACACTTAATGGACTACATTATAGTTTAAACATAACTTTCATACGTAGTAGGAAAGCAGAAAATTCACGTGATTCACCTTGTTGCTGTATTTGCTTTACTGTGGTGGTGGGGCACCAAACCAGCAACGTATGGGAGGCGCGCCCGTATTCTGACTGCAGTGTTTCTGTGCTACTCTAAAAAGTATGTCTACAGAGGTATTTGATCTTCATGAAAACAGATGTGCTTTTTGATAACGTTTGATTTGCATGTCAGTTTTTAAAATAATGTGGCTGACGTGTCAAACATTTACAAGATTACAAACCGTGATCCATTGAGATCTTTAAGTTTGAGAACTTTCTCTCTTGCTTTTATTTACTGTGTTTTATTCGTGAGGCCCCAAGGCATTTGTCTCTTTTGGTGCTCACACTATTTCCAGCAGGTGGGAAACAGGCTTCATTGGAAAACGTGTCTCGTTGAGGGGCTGGGAGAGGCTGGTCCTTGGACCCCCAGCCCCCACCCCCACCTCTTAGCCATCCTCACTGCCTGCCTCCACAGTAGCAGATGGGGTGGCTATGAGACCTCTGCCTTCCCAGGGCCAGCCCTTCCACGCGGCAAGTGGGTGTGCTCCCCCACAGCCAACCGAAGGGCTGGCCTGTGAAAGAAATGTAGAAACTGGACAATTCACATCTGGTTTCTGTGTTGGACTCCGGTACCCTAATGATGAATTAAAAAAACATCAAAAGGAACAACACCAACCCTTCCCCCCCCCATACACACAAATTCCTTAAATAAACCTCGAGGACTGATTAGATGGGTTAAAATACAGTGGAATGGTCCAGTGAATGTCTGAATTCTTCAGCATATTTTTGTAATATGGACCAAGTTTCTTAGAGTCATAAAGTTAAGTACAGTGGAACTTTTGAAGTTAGCCGGGTTTTGGGGGGAGGGGCGGGAAATGGAGTTGCTAAGTACAGAGAAATAAGAGCAAAGAAGTTGATCAGAAGGGACCATTGAATCACAGAGGGGCAGCTGAGTGGCTCAGTCAGTTGGGCATCCGACTTCGGCTCAGGTCATGATCTCATGGTTCATGAGTTCGAGCCCCACATTGGGCTCTGTGCTGACAGCTCAGAGCCTGGAGCTGTTTCAGATTCTGTGTGTGTCTCTCTGCCCCTCCCCTGCTCACTGTCTCTCTCGCTCGCTCTCTTTCAAAAATAAAATATTTTTTTAAAATGTCCGCACAGAGAGTTTAGGAAATTACCTTGTACTGTCCCTGTGTTTTATCAGCCAAGAACTTGGACACAGAGAGGTGGTTCTGCTAACAAGTGCCCTGTTCCTCCAGAGAGAATCTGTTACTCGTTTTTCATCCGTGTCTCGCCTGTAAGGTGTGCAGGGGTGGGATGGAGTCTCCAGGACCACGGCCGCACAGCCAGCTGTGAGTCAGAACCAGAAGGAACCCAGGCCCCTGGCACCAGCCCCCTCTTCTTGCCTGGCTCCAAAAGTCTAGAACGGTCCCTCGTTTGGGGGACCGTTTTTTATCCCTTCTCCCAAAAGTTGACATCCGATAGGATCTTTCCTCCCTAAGACTTTGTCATCGGCCCCCATTCCTCCTCCCTCCCTGTGCGCCTACTCCCTTGGGACTTTGTATTCATTGAAAAAGAACGTATTTCACCCAAGGGCAAGTGTTCTGTGAAACTTAAGAGCAGGGAGTCCCCGGCCTTTCCCAGTGACGCGTTCCCAGAAACCACAGTAAAAGGCGGATCACCAGGAAGATGTCATGGCTGGGGTTGCCATTCTGACCACTCGGCAGCAAATAAATCATAGATGCAAACAAGGACATGTCCTTAAACTGAGACGTAACGCCACAAACCGTTGTTTCTTCTAAAACAACCCTTGCGCCGTAGCCTTCAGCCAGCCTGTGTGTGCTAGATTGTGGAGGGGGCTGCGTGCCTCCAGGCGGGTCTCCTGGAAGGGATGGGGCGAGGCGCCCCTGCTCTGTGCCTGTGTTCGAGGGATAGAGAGAAATCGTTTCTTTTTTAAGCATTGGAAATTAAAGAAATTGCTTTTGTAAAATGAGAGAATGTTAATTTGCTCTTTAAAAAATAATAAATTCTGATTGGTAAGTTTTGTTTAATAGAAAAAATTCATAAACAAGATTTAAAACATTTGGTTAGTTCAGTGGCTCCCATAGACAGCCAACAAATCGCCAAGTCCAGAAGTAGTATCAGTTTCTGGAGAGTGCTTTTTCCCCCCTCATACTTTAAAGAATATGTCTGGTTATAAGTGTAAGGAACTATATAAATCCTTGAAGCCTTGAAATGATACAATTGTTTCATTTACTTGTATCGACTAGAAGATCTGAATCATCTAGGAACGCCCAAAGAAGACACGGGGGAAAGTTTTGAGTAATCAAATACAAGCCGCCCAAACTAGAAAATTCACAGTAGTGGATTATGAAGTGGCCTAAAAATGAAATTCACTAAAATAGATCATTTTACAAATCTTGATCCAAACTATGGCTTTGAGTGAGCGCTTCTTTAAAAGCCCGATCTGTATACTCGGATTTCTCTTCAGATCGTATAAATCTTTCGCCTTTTTAAAAGCCCCATCTGTGTGAGGTGTCCTGTTCGTCTGCCAGGCTGCCAGGTCCGCGCCCTGCTTGCAGGCCCTTCCCCGAGTCTCCGGGCAGTGACTGTCAGCCGAAGGGAGGCACCAAGGAAGGGCCTCTGTCTCTCTCCTTCCTCCACACTGAACAGTAGTGTGGAAGGGAGACACTTCACAGGGCGGAAGATGCCCATGAGAAAATGCGGAGACCAAAAGAAAACAAACAGCAGAGATTGCAACCATGGGAAACTGGGAGTCCCCGCTGCACAGCTGGGTCCTGGCCAGGATGCACTTGGCAGTGGAGCAGGGACAGGCAGGCAGCAGGCGGGCTTCGGCAGAGGAGGGCCAAGCAGGTGGAGTACCAGTCCTGGCCCAGCCCAGGACGGGAGGGTCGCCAGAGCCCATGCGGGGCCCCCAGTCTCGTGGGGACCGGAGAGCAGGCCAGGAAGGAGGGGCAGACCTGCCGGCTGCGGTGTGAAGGCAGCTCAGAGCCTGACCCAGAGCCCTGCCCGAGCAGCCCCAGGCCATACCTGCTGGTGGCCGTGGGGCCCAGTGTGCGTCGGGCGGGGGATGCGGGGCCTGTGAGAAGCGGGAGGAGAGACTCCAGAGAGAAGTGGAGACCTCAGCTGGATAAGACAGGAGGCTCCTGCTTCCGTGGGGCAGCTCGTTCGTTTCGGAACTGAAACTCCAGTAGCCGAACTGATTTCCTTTCCTGGTTCATTTCTGCTTTCACGCTTTTGAAGACCACGACCGTATGCCATTCTGCTTCGGTGGACGGATGAGTACAGGGCAGAGAGCACCCACTTGTTAATGCGCGTGTCTTCTAAACCCACGGTGACGGAGCAGTACCCAGGCCTGTCCGCAGCGGAACTGGCTCCTTTCTGTCCGCAGCTCTCGGAGTGCAATCCGGCGCTTCTCGTTCTTTAGAATCACCCAGGGGGGATTTTCAAACTCCTGTTCCCTGGGCCACACCTCCTTTAATTAAGTCAGAATGTCTGGGATGGGGGCCCCCAGCGCTGTGTGTTCCACCTCCCCAGGTGGCTGCAGTGTGCTGTCCAGAGAACCACTGACAGTCCTTTCTCCGCCCGGCCGCCAGCTAGAGTCACAACCAGTGCCCGGCCTCGCCCCACCCCCACCCACACGGGTGTGCTGACTCAGGGGGCCCTTGCAACGCCATTTTATTTTATTGTTTGTTTGTTTGTTTTGCAACACCATCGTAAAAGCTTCCCAGGCCATTCTCCTGTGCAGCCAGAACAAGACCCCTCTAGAGAATGCACCCCTGCCCAGTGGCTGGCTTGCCACCCTTTCCAAAATTTTGTTTAGAACCCCCTCCCCCCCACACTTTAAATTACAATGTGGAACT
>NW_027528385.1:271053-414524 GCF_008692635.1 Crocuta crocuta
TTTTTTTTTTTTTTTTTTGCATGCCGCCTACCAGACCATTCCTTAAAGGATAAAATAAAATGATAAAATGTTGTGTAAGACAGAGAGGCTTTCTCAGCACGGGTTTTCTCTCATGACTTTTGAAAATGAGAATTGAAAGCAGTTGAGGTGCAAGTGTGGATTGTGGACATGGCTCTCACTAGAGCATGGGGACGTTCCCCTCCAGCCCCCTGCCCTGGCACAGACCCCTGAAGAGGGAAGGGACCTACCCTGCTCGAGCTTTGACCCGTTTCTCGCAGTTGTTGAAAACTGAGGCATGAAATGCAGATTTATGACTTTTTAAAAAAATACTTTGTGGATTCCCAAGTCGATTATGTTCCCATCACTTACATCGCCTTTAAAACTCAAGTGATGCTTTAAAAGACAAAAATAAAAAATCGGAATCTGGTGCACACAGAGGCCTAACGTGGTCATCCTGACAGCATTGAGTCAAAGTGGGGGAAGCGCCTGGTGCCCCTGCTCCATTCCTGTTACGTCAGCAGACAACAAGGCTCCTCTGCACGTAACTTTTGGGAAAGCAAAGCCATAGCGATTCCCCTTCGACGCGTGTTATTTCACTTTTTTGCATAAAATGAGAAGTCGAGGAAAATGTCTTTGGAGAGGGAACCCCTTCACGCTGGACAGGCCTTTGCTTTCATCCCTTTTGACAACGGCACGGCTTTCATTTCTCCCAGGAGTCTCGGTGCCAAGGAAACGTCACCCGTGCTTTGCCAGGCAGCCCGCCACACGCCTGCTCCGCCCACCCACCGCTCCTCTGCCCTTACCTTTTTTTTTTTTTTGGATAAATTCTTGGGAATCTCTTTTACTTCTAAAACAGTTTGAAACTGTCATGTGAGAGCCAATGCTGTTTATATATCAGTTCTGTGTCACTTAAGTTACAAAAAAAATTTTTTTTTTAACTTAAAACCGGGGCGCCTAAGCGGCTCAGCTGGTTAAGTGTCTGACTCTTGGTTTCAGCTCAGGTCGTGATCTCACAGTTCATGGGTTCGAGCTCCATGTCGCTCTGTGCTGGCATCGCAGAGTTTGCCTGGGATTCTCTCTCTACTTTTTTCTGCCCTTCCACCATGTATGCTGTCTCCGTCTCTCTCAAAATAACAAGAAAAAAATTAAAACCAGCGTTGAGTGTAGAAACCACACTACCATGTCTGACAACACTCGTTTCTGCGTGAGGCTTTTTCTGCCAAGAACCATAAGAATTCTTGAAATCATTTGCACCGTCTTTTACTGATCTTTAGAGTCTCCTTGCTTCAACATGTTCTGGGCTCCCCATTGTCAGGCTCTTAAAAGTCGCATGCTTCCACTGGCCCTAAATCGATGCAGATGTGTGGTGTTGAGTTGCCTTTGGGTCCCATCCATCTGTAGAAGCTGGGTGAGGACAGAGGCCACTCTGTACTGTCCCCAGAGCTCCAACTGGGAAATCTCAGACATGGGGCGGCTGTTGTCTGCCATCTAGACTGTTCTCCTTAATTGGCTTGTCACATTGGGCCTTAAGATTCTTTAAGCTATATATAGATATAGATATATGTTGTTGTAAACTCCCCAGGGGCACTGTAATTTTCTGAGTGTAGGCTCTGCCTTGTCTTTCCATCCAGCACCACTGGGTCCTGTCTCAGCCCTCTCATTGTATGGGGATTCATCAGTTACAGCCCACTCTTACAAATTCAGCAGTGTTAGGCATGTGTTTGCTGGCAGGATAGCAAGGCGAAAGATGTGGTCCACAGCCACTCTGGGGGCCATCGTGTGCGTCTTACGCCCAGAGAAACGGAGATCTAACAGTCTTACATAGCGCAAGATCATGTCGATACGGGATGGAGGAGTCAGGACTCCATGTGCAATCTTTGTAAAGTCAAATCTTACATTAGCAAAGAAATCAAGCTTGAATTTGAACTAGACAAATCTAATGAATTTAGACCCAGCTGAAAGACAAAAATGGTTCTAGAAGACCTGAATATCTTCAGATATGTACTGTCAAAGAAACTGATAGATAGAAAACTATTTGCACATGTAAATTCAGAGGCTGTTAGTCATTCCTGAATTCTGAGATCATAAATGTTAAGGCCACACATTGCACAGTAAAGGGCGTGGGCTCTGTGTAAGACAGATGGGGGTGATATGTTTGGCCCTCCACATACCAATATGGTGCCTTGGCCAAATTACTCTGAACCTCGGTTTTATCAGCTGTAAGTAGCGGATAATAATGGTCTCTGCCTCACAGGATTTTTGTGATAATTAAAATTGGATACTTTGTGGAATGTACCTAAAATACTTGAGCAAATGTGCTGCGTGCAATTTTCAATCATGTTAACAATTATTTAATATCTTAATTGTTATTTCTAATGGCCACTGCCTTCCTAATCATGATGAAAGGGACTCCTAGCCATCAAGTTATACAAGCCAAATTCCTCAGAGTCCAACTCTCTGGGACTTTATGGGGGGGCAGGGGGGTGACTTAAGACATGGAGATTGGCCCCGTGGAAGGACAAAGTGTCTGTACGAAGGTAATAACAGAACAGTAGCTATTTATTTAGTAACTCCCTCAAAGCTAGGCATTGTGCTTAGCATGCATTTTCTCTCTTCCTCCCAACATTTCTGCTAAGTAGATATCATGATTATTTCCAGTTCAGAAGCTGAGACTTAGTCTGCTTGAGGACTTGTCCCTGGCCACACGGATCCGAAGCAACAGAGCTGGGATTTAGACCCCGGTTCTTCCTGGAGCAGAGGCCCGCACTGGCTCCATTATATCCCTTGGCATCTAGCACAGGAACTGTGGAGAGGTGACCACAGAGTTGTTATACAACTTGAGTGGTGGGGCTTTAGGGTCTCCAGGTAGAGGGAGAAATCAAAGGTGTTCCTAAAGTTTCAAGACCAGGTGATTGGGAGAGTAAGAGACAAGAACTGGGAGCCAAGTGAAGAAGGAAGACGGTGGATATCACAGATGCACTGGGTTAAACATCCTTGAACTTGTCCAGCAGAGGTTGGGGATGTGTGGCATGGACCTGGGTTAGTAACTAAGCTGTCACCTGATGGCTTGTTCTGTAGATTCAGCTTCCAACTGACTCTCACTCTCTCTTTCTCTGTCTCTCTCCCACACACACATACACACACACACACACACACACACACAAAACCAAAATAGTCGCTGCAACATATATACTGATACACATATATAGTAGTCCCCCTTTATCTGTGGGGACATGTTCCCAAATGCCCCGTGGATGCCTCAAATCACAGATAGTATGGAACCCCACGTAGAGTATGTTTTTTCCTATGCATACATACCTATGATAACATTTCATTCGTGTATTAGGCAAAGTACACGATTAACAGTAACTAATAAAACCAATCACAGCAATATGCTGTGATAAAAGTTACCTGTCTGTGGTCTTTCTTCTCTCTCAAAGCATCCTATCACTCACACGTCTTGTGATACTGTGAGATGATAAAAGCCTACGAGATGAGATGAAGTGAGGTGGGTGGTATAGATGCTATGACGTAGCATTAGGCAACTACTGACCTTCACAGGGAGGAGGGTGGTCTGCTTTGGGACTGCAGTTGACCCCAGGTGACCAGAACTGTGGAAAGCAACCCATAGGTAAGGAGGGAGGGGTTACTGTGCACAGTATGCACAGCCTCCACCCATTCACTCATGCCTTTATCGAGAGCCCCCGGTCCATATCCCTGGTTCCCTGGTGCAAATGGTACCAGTGTGTGGAGGACACAAGCTGTGTGACCCCAGGGGAAGGACAGGTCCCCAGGGCCCATGGACCGCTCCCAGCTCTGGCTCCTTACCCTTCTACTTTGTGACATTGGGCGTTACCTCCTCTGGACAACAGGGATAATAATAGTAACTACCCTGCAGGATTTTTGTAAGTATTAAATAAGTCAGTATTTATCAAATACTTAGAGTTGGCACCCAACAAGTGCTAAGAGTTTATTAAATAAAAAAGATGATAGAGATTCGATTTAGCAGGGGATGGCATCCCTGAAGAGATGACCAGGAACCAAAATCCAGATGATGAGTAGCAGTTAATCTGACGAGCAAGGGATTGACCCACCATCCAGGCAGAGGCAGCAGCATGTTGAAAGGCCCTGTGGCCACGATGGAGTAGCAAGGACACACAAGGCTAAAAGAAGACTGTTGAGGCAGAGCCGAGAGGAAGGGGAAGATCACGCCAGATTCAGCTGCAGATAACACGAGGGGCTGGGTCATGGAAGGTCGTGTAGACCATTTAACTTTTTTTTTTATAAACCCAAAATGTTATTTTGTCATTTACAGTTTTTTTTTTAATTTACATCCACGTTAGCATATAGTATAACAATGATTTCAGGAGTAGATTCCTTAATGCCCCTCACCCATGTAGCCCGCACCCCCCGCCCCCCGCCCCCCGCAACCCTTCCTGCAACCCTCTGTTTGTTCTCCACATTTAAGAGTCTTTTATGTTTTTGTCCCCCTCACTGTTTTTATATTATTTTTACTTCCCTTCCCTTATGTTCATCCGTTTTGTATCTTAAAGTCCTCATATGAGTGAAGTCATATGATATTTGTCNTTTTTTTAATTTACATCCACGTTAGCATATAGTATAACAATGATTTCAGGAGTAGATTCCTTAATGCCCCTCACCCATGTAGCCCGCACCCCCCGCCCCCCGCAACCCTTCCTGCAACCCGTTTGTTCTCCACATTTAAGAGTCTTTTATGTTTTTGTCCCCCTCACTGTTTTTATATTATTTTTACTTCCCTTCCCTTATGTTCATCCGTTTTGTATCTTAAAGTCCTCATATGAGTGAAGTCATATGATATTTGTCTTTCTCTAACTGACCAATTTTGCTTAGCATGATACCCTCTAGTTCCATCCATGTAGTTGCAAATGACAGGATTTCAATCATTCTTTATGCCGAATAATACTGCATTGTATATATAAACCACATCTTCTTTATCCATTCATCTATTGATGGACATTTGGGCTCTTTCCATACTTTGGCTATTGTCAATAATGCTGCTATAAACATTGGGGTGCATGTGTCCCTTTGAAACAGCGCACCTGTATCTGTTGGATAAATACCTAGTAGTGCAATTGCTGGGTCATAGGATAGTTCTACTTTTAACTTTTTAAGGAATAATCTCCATACTGTTTTCCAGAAGGACTGCACCAGTTTGCATTCCCAGCAGCAGTGCAAAAGAGACCCTCTTTCTCCGCATCCTCGCCAGCATCTGTTGTTGCCTGAGTTGCTAACGTTAGCCATTCTGATAGGCGTGTGGTGGTATCCCATTGTGGTTTTGACTTGTATTTCCCTGATGAGGAGTGATGTTGAGCATCGTTTCATGTGTCTGTTGGCCATCTGGATGTCTTCTTTGGAGAAGTGTCTGTTCCTGTCTTTAGCCCATTTCCTCACTGGATTATTTTTTTGGGGGTGGGGGTGGTGTTAAGTTTGATAAGTTCTTTATAGATTTTGGGTACTAACTCTTCATCTGATATGCCATTTGCACATATCTTCTCCCATTCTGTCAGTTGCTTTTTAGTTTTGTTGATTGTTTCCTTCGCTGTGCAAAAGCTTTTTATTTTGATGAGGTCCCTAAATAGTTCATTTTTGCTTTTGTTTCCCTTGCCTCTGGAGACATGTTGAGTAAGAAGTTGCTGTGGCCAAGGTCAAAGATGTTCTTGCCTGCTTTCTCCTCGAGGATTTTGATGGCTTCCTGCCTTACACTTAGGTCTTTCATCCATTTTGAGTTGATTTTTGTGTATGGCTTAAGAAAGTGGTCCAGGTTCATTTTTCTGCATGTCACTGTCCCGTTTTCCTGACCATCTAACTTTTATTTTTTTTCCTCTGAGTAATGGGAAGCTGTTAGAGGGTTTTAGGAGGATATGTATTCAGTGTGCTAAGCCAAAGAAGCCAGATACAAATGGGTACTTAACGGCACGTCTCCATTTCTCTAGTCTGTAATAGAACAGGGCTCTGTCACCATGACAACCACGCTCAGAGTAGTGGCCCTCTCTGGCCGGGGGTGCAGTCCCTGCAGAAGGAGGGGGACCCCCTGGAGTGCTGGAAGTGTGCAGTGTCTTGGTGGTGGCTGTGGTTACCCAGCATACGCTGCACTGTAAACTTAAGGAGAATGTACTTTATGCTGTTAACTGTATGAGGGCACATGAGTGGACCCCCTGTGGATCCCGACCCAGTTTGTAAGCTGTTTCTGTCACCCGGGAAAGAAATAACTTCGGCTTGGCTAGGGGTGGGGGTGACTGTATTGTTACAGTTGAGAGGATGGACCCGCAGGACTTGGTGATCAGTCAGGGAGAGAGGGTGCAGGGACCAGGGGGCTGGTTGCATTCACGGAGATTCTGAAAGCAGTATTTTGTCATTACCAAGAACACAGCTCGCCGGGGGGGAGTCCAGGCCCCTCCACCTCCCAGCTGTGTGACCTCATGGCAGTTGACCTGGCCTGGCTCACTCTCCTCTGTCAACTGGAAACAGCCATGTCTCCTTTCATATGGTTATTTCAAGGCTTAAATGAGCTAATTCATACCACGTGCTTAGGGGTGCCTGCTCACGGTCTGCTCTTAGCAACTGTTAGCTGTTACTTAGTGGGAGCTGCTTTGGGAATGAGGAGCATGAGTTAAGTCTTAGGTGTGTTGGCTGCTCAGTCTGTTAATCTTGCAGAAGGAGAGGCCAGCAGGCAGCTGGTTATAGGGTCCCAAATGCTCAAGGAAAGATCACCACTAAGTCAGGCATGTTGGTTGGGAGGAGGGAGGGCAGCAAGGGACTCTCAGGACCTGGGGGCTGGGGAGGAGGGCGAGCCTAGGCCGAAGGAGAAAGCCAGGGGCGGCCTGTCCCAGGGCTGGGAGGACCAGATGTCTCAGAGCAGGGGATGGCATCAGCAGTGTCCAGAGCTGCTGAGAATTGCGGCCCGATGAGGCAGGCACCACTCCTCATGCCTTCACTGCCTGGCCGCCTGCACCCCTGTCCTGTCCCCAGGCCCTGGGCAGTGTCACCAGAGCCCCTGCTGCCCCCCAGCTCACCGCCGCTCCGAGTGGCCCCGGACGGGCAGAGCGGGTGTGCCCGGAGGGACCTTCGGCGTTTTCTCACAGTTGACGTCCTCCCCGCCACCCCAGCCCCGTGCATCGCTCTTGCTTAAGTGTGTGGGAACATGAGGAGGGAGCTCTCAGCAGCGGTGCTGGATTCCCCTTTTCCAGACCATTTGTTGTACTCTGTGGCCTCGGGCACCTCACTTCTCTAGGCCTCCTCCTGCTTATCAGAAAAGTGAAAGCTGGACGCAGATAATCCCTTTTAGTATTTTGTCCGAAACGCACTGCCCTGAGATGTCGCTGCTCCAGCTGGGTTTCTTACACTGAGCTGTGCGCCCCGACCTTCCCTGCAGTATGTTTACTTACTGATAAGGAACGTAAGACGTGCCGTAGTAAGACGGGCAGACGTGTGAGGATGTGTGCGGGAGCGGAAGGGCTGCAGGAGGCTGGAAAGGAAGGGACTCTGGGTCCCAGGGAGGCCATCAGAGTATGGGGAGCACTGGCTATGGCCCTCTTAACCTCTCCGTGCCAGCCCCTGTCAGGAGCGTCACTCTTGTCGCTGACCCGCCCCTCCCTGACCTCGCCCCGTCCCCGCAGCCAGCCCAGCACTCTGCGGGACCACCGCTCCCGCCAGCAGTTCTGACCTCCAGGGCCCCCCCTTCTCGACTCCGTCTGCGGCCCTGCTCGTTGACACCCTACCCACGGCTTGCTGTTCCGGCAGCACAGGAGTCCTTTCCAGTGCGTCCTCTGCAGGGTCCGTTCTAGCGTCGCCCGATGTCCCGTAGTAGAAGCTGTCCTGAAATCAGACTCCCAAACCCCGTGCTCCGCGGTGCCAGGGATGTGTCACGGAGCAAACAAAGACGCCTGCCCTTAGATTCTAGCACGAGAAACAGAATGAATGATATGTTAGGAGCCAGTGAAATGTGTGGCAGGAGAGAAAGTAGAATCAAGGCGTTGGGGTTTTGAGTAGGGTGGGTGGGGCAGGCCTCATGCAAATGGTGACAGCTGAGGAGAGACTGGAAGTGGCGAGAGATTAGCCATGTGGGTACTTGAAGGAAGAACATCCCTGGCAGAAGGGAAAGTCACTGCAAAGGCCCTGAGGCACAAGTACTCTGGTGTGTTCAGGAACAGCAGAGGGGCCTGGGGGGAGCAGAGTGAGCTAGGAGGAATGTGCTAAGAGGTAAGTGGGAAGCAACTATCCTGTCGCCTAGTTCACGGGCTTCAGCTCTTCTGCATGAAAGCAGCACCAGCATTTTGAGCAGAGAAGAGACATGATCTGACTTACGGTTTTAAAATTCTCTCTGTTGAGAAGAGTCTGTAAGGGGGACAAATTGAGAAGTAGGACAGCAGTTCAGAGGCGTTACCCCCCGTAGGAGGCGAGTGAGCTGGGCATGGGCTGGAGCACAGTGCATTTGAGGAGCCACCCGGCGCCTGAAGGATGGAGCCGCCAGGAGCTGAGTTGGAGGCGGCCGCAGTGGAGGCTGAGATGCAGGGAGAAGGCCAGGTTGGGTCTCAGAGGCCAGATATTGGGGCACGGTGCGGGGAGGGGGGCAGGAGAGCCGCTGGCCTGCGATTCCGGAAGGAGGGCTGAGCTAAGGACAGAACGCGAGCGTCACAGGCTCACGGAGGCTGTGTAAGGCCCGGGCGCTGGCTGGGGTCCCGAGCACAAGGGCAGAAGGAGGAAGGGGCCCTGCGTGGAGTTGGGTGGGCTGCAGCATTACGGGCTCAGGAAGCCCCTGCAGCGAACCAGGGACCGAGGCGGGGAGGGCCTTAGGGAACTGGGTCCTGGCAGCCAGGCACAGCGGGTGACCGAGGTAGAGAGAGGGGCCGTGCGCCCAGCATCATGCTCGTCCTGGGAGAGGACTCGGCCCTGCGACATCTTGGTGCTGGGAGGTGCGACAGGAAGGAGGAGCAGGAGAGGCGGGCAGGGGCTGCCTTTTCACGTCGTGCGGGGAAGGGACACAAGGGAGCGGGGGCGGGGGTGCTGAAAGGCACGGAGCACATGGGGAGGTGTGGAGGGCCCCACACACTGTGCGCCAGTGCGCACGCAGCGGCTCTCCCCAGCATGGAGGAGGGACCCCGTGCAGGGGACGCGCGGTCTCCAGGGACCGGCCGTCCGCAGTAACAGGTGCAGCTGCGCCTCGGGGAACTGGCACGGCGTCCCTTCGGGATGTGACTGTCCTCAGTGACAGGAGGCCGCAAGGGGGGTGACCCGCGGGAGCCCCGAGCCTGGAGCGCCGTCCGTCCGGGGTGGGACGTGCAGGGTGTGGCACGCCTGGGAAGGGGCCAGCGCAGAGCCGCGTGTGAGAACAGCCGGGCGGTCGGGGGCTGCCTACCTGAGGGAAGGATGAAGGAGTCGGGGGCGTGGGCTGTAGCTTTGCAGGGGAGAGGGCAGCCCGGGGAGGACACTCTGGCTCCAGGGGTGAGAGCCTGAGGTGGGTGAGGACGCGCCCATGCGGAAGNGCAGTGGCAGTGAGGTGATGGGCCAGGCTACCTGAGCAGGTCAACTCGCAGCTGGCGGCCGGTTAGGGACGGAGACGCTGGCTCAGAAGCTCCAGAGAGGATCAAGGAGAGTCGTTCGTGCAAATTGAGGGGGTTGTGCCGAATTTCAGGAGTCATCGGGTCGTCTCATTTGAAGACCTGGTCTTCCTCAGAGTTGTGACATTGGCCGGAACCCCATCGCACTTAAACAAGAGAACACTTGTTTCCCAGGACCGTAGACATGGTGTTCTCTCTCCAGTACCAGTGACAGCCAGTTCATCCTACCTGTGCTACAGTCACTGCATTCAACATGGCCAGGTGTGGGCGTTGACGTTTTTAGAAGGTGAAAACATCTCATTTTTTTACGTTTCCAGTTGCCGTAGGGCCTGTGTCTTCTCTTCTGAAATGGTAGTGCTGGATCTGTTTTCTGAGGTGGCTCCAGGGGACTCCACTNCTCCCTCTCTGTGCCCAGCAGAGGAGGATGGACAGGCGCCCGGACCCAGCCCTTCCTGCAGACGTGTGTCATCTGCCTGCCGTCCTGAGGAAAGCCCTGGTGGCGTGGCAGCCGTGACTGTGGGTCCACCTGTGTCGTCAGGGCAGTGTTAGCAAACCCACATAACCGCAGGTCCAGGGCCCAGATGTTCTGTCAGCTTGATGGAAGTTATTCTCATCTCCTCTTTGGCACCTGTTTCTGACTCCCAGCTGGTGCTGAACGGGGAGAAAAGAGCCGTATCGTTTATTGAAAGCCTCAAAACCCCCGGCTGAGCTTTCCTATAAGCACCATGCACGACTCCGTGACTCTGGTGCTGCCCGCCCCTGTTTTAATAGGACACGTGCAACAATCCAGGGCTCCTGGTGCATCCTGAGCACGATGCCCCTTACGCGCCTCTTGTCCTGCCTTGCTTCATTTCCTGAAGAAATCACCGCACTCCTTTCCTTTGGGCCTGCACACCTCCACGGTGTCTCAGAACGGACTTCCTAACACGTGGAGTTCATGGCTCCCACTCGCGACATAGCATTCTGTATAATCATGACCGGTCTGGCGTCTGCTTATTCAGCCTCCTCACCTTGGAACAGATTTCAAGGCTTTTGGGAAGTTAGTTTTGGGGGCACCTGGGTGGCTTAGTCGGTTCAGCATCCCAACTTTGGCTCCGGTCATGATCTCACGGTTCGTGAGCCCACGTCGGGCTCTGTGCTGACAGCTCAGAGCCTAGAGCCTACTTTGGATTTTGTGTGTTTCTCTCTCAAAAATAAACAAACCTTTGAAAAAAAATTTTTAAGAAAATTTTTGTAATTATGGTCACCCGCCAACCCCCTTACACGTTACCCTCAGTGATCCTGAACTATTTGTGCAAGTGCACATAACCTTTTGGACACTGTTGACCTGAAGCACTGCGCCCCCACCCCCCATGTGTTTTTCTTCAAGCAAACGTCTTTGTACTCATTCTCCAGGAAAGAAGCTCCCACCGTGAAGTCTGCCCAGGCTCTCGCCCCATGACATGACATGTTGTGTGGCAGTCGTTAACACTGTACTTTGTAAAAAGTCCCCGGGAAGCAGACGCTGTGTCCTTACATTTTCATTCTGTAGAACTTAGCCTGAGCCTCAGGTGAATGGACAGAAGGAGATGTGGGTTCAGCAGCTCCACCCCAGGCTGCTTGGTGATGGGCAGTGGTAAGAGGGTTTTGTGTCTCAGGGAGCACAGGAAAGCTTTGCCAGGGTCTCTGATGTTGGGTAAGGAACTTTGTCTTCGAGCCTCCGTTTCCTCGTCTGTAGAGTGTGAGCCTGCAGACCCTTCCCACTGCTGACGTCCTCTGCCTTTCTGCTGTATTGCCGATCGCCCACAAGTTCTGCAGTTGAACACTGGTTTGTTGTTTGGCTCTGCCCCTCTCTCCCCTCCTGCCCTCTCTGGTGTTAGTACCAAAGTACGAGGACAAACAGACACAGGGCTACAGTTCCCTTTGTAGCCTGGATGCCACGCCTGTTGGAACACTTTCACGAGCTCAGCCACAAGGGACCATGAGAAGGGATGGGGGCGCCTGGGTGGCCCAGTTGGATAAGCGTCTGACTCCGGATTTTGGCTCAGGTCGTGACCTCCCGGTTCCTGTGATCCAGCCCTGTGTCGGGCTCTGTGCTGACAGCACAGAGCCTGCTTGGGCTTCTCTCTCCTCTCTCTCCCCCAAAATAAACTGTCCTTGAAAGAAAAGTGGGATATAGACAAATGCAGGGCTGGACAAGTTTATTTTTTATATTTGTTCTCTTTGGCATGCTGTTGTAGTGTGCAGTTCTGTGTTGGCCCACATATAGATTTGGATAACCACTCTAAGCGTGGGGCATTGAAACACATTAAGGAAGTGTACAGCCTACACAGCCAATTAAAACTGCACCCCACCATGCATCATAAGACCCATCCTATACATTGTTGCCGCTAAAGTGTGAGAAAGTACAAGAGGTAGGCATCATCTCATTTGTTGCATACCATGTGGGAATAGGTATTTTATCTCTTTTACCCAGAAGAACAGAGACCATGTGAAGGTATGGAAAAGGCCAGGACATTGGGGCCTGAGACTATCTATTCAGACCTGATGCCACCGCGTACTGGGCACCATCACGCAAACCAGAAGGACCAACCTTTCTGAGCTTCTGGTTCTTCCAGCATAGAATCAGAGAAGTTTGCTGTGAGGATTTCCTAATAACAGACCCGTACCTCTTCTGTGTGCGGCTTGTGGGAACCAATGGAAATGGCCAGCGATTCAGAATAACCATCCCGGTGAGCTCTACCTGGAGGGAAAAGCAGATTCGCTCTTTGAAATCTAACTTCCATATCTGGAGTCCATGAGCCGTCGACACCCTCCCCATGGGGCAAATCACTGGGAGTCACTGAAGCTGGAGTGCTGGGGGACGGGGCTCAGCTCAGCTTTGTCAGCAGTAGGCTCTGCCTTGTAAGTAGAGTGGAAGGTTCTGGGCTGAAATCTTAAATCAGTACAGCTTTTTTGGTGAAGACACAAATGCAGAGACAACATTTTATAAAGCACAGTTGATGCCCTTTTTGTTTCACTCACTTAAGACCCTTCCCTAGCAGTCCCTAATCCTTCACAACCAAGGGTTCAAATGAAGATCTTGTGACAGAGGAAGTTTTGTCTCTCTCAGCCCTCTCCTTGACTTGTTATACACACACACACGCAGACACGTAACGTAAATGTTATTTTATGTGATGATTTTATGTCAGCATGGAGAAAAGCAGGAGCTCTTGAAATCCACCCCAAATTCAAATTCACCCTGACTACTGACCTGTCCTGTTTATTGTGGAGGCTAATTAAGCCTAGAGGAGTCAGTTAATCCCCTTTTCTTCCATTATTTTTCAGTAGATACCCTGGGTTTTATAGGGAGACTTGAGTACTTCATTGGAAAACTATACTTTTTTAGACTGTGGTCACTTTTCCAGGCTGATTGTGGTCACTTTTCCAGACTGCCCCTCGTCTTTCATGGGTCTGTGAGTTGTAATGGGCTGCTGGCAGTGCAAATGAATCTTGTCTACGGGCATGAGCTGAGTCCTGCCTGGTGGAGGAAATGCCTCAACTCCATAGAAAAGCCCATTTTTTGGATCATTTGCCGGTTCTTCTCCATATTCCCAATCTATCCATGTGTCAGTTCTCCTTGGAACCATTATAGCATCTCAGTTAAATAAAATGAACTATTAAGAGAAGAATGATTTTTAAAAAATGATCTTTTAACAACTTTTAGCAAGAAACTTCTACGTCAATGTAGATAAACCTGGTTCTGTCTGAGGTTGTCTTTGAGTAGAGAACAGAAACACCACAACCACCCCTGCAGTGAGCCCCTGTCCCCCCACAGCCTGTCTTCACGCCCACCATCACCCAGACCCGTTCTACAGTTGACAGCATTTGCAGCGCACGTTTGTTGAAAAGTTTGAGATGGAATTAGAATTTAGAACAAATTGCCAAGAATTGCTATTACCAAGGGGATTGAGAAGGCAGTGATAATAACAAACAGCAAGTTGACTGTAAAATTTGTGCATTTGAGGCCTTTCTCCTCAACCGTGAAGTAAGAGAAAGCCTTTCAGGGTAAGGTGGCGTGGTCGGAGGGCATTGTCGGGCACCTACAGCGCACTCAGCTGCCCTGCTCACTCGCTGTGCTGCTGATAACCTTAGAGTTCTCAGCTGGTTTTTAAGAGTGTACCGGTGGTCACAAAACTGCTTTGGGCTAGAGACTCAAGTTGACTAGTCCTGGGCAGAATTCTTGAGGCGACAGCACATACAGCAGTGAAACACTTGTGTCTACAGACCCGTGGGGACAATAGCAGGGACGGGGATCCCAGGGAAGGATCACATTCTGGAGACCTTCCGCTTTGAGAATGCGTGCAGCTGAAAGCTCGGTAATAGGGAGAATCCTGTGTCCTATCGTATCTATACTGTAAATAAAAACGTGCCAATCATCGTCTCTATGGCAGTGAACTCCTGTCCATGCATGTCCTTCTATACATCGAGGAGTGTACTTCTAGGATAAATTCCCAAATTAGTTTTTAATTTTAAGTAACCTAAATCTTGATTGAGTTCCCAGAAATTATTTTACTTAGGATTAGAAAGTCAGCATGCACGTAGCCTCAATTATTTTGAGTGAAGAATAAGATCTTTGTAATTCTTTGCCTCCTTTAATTTCAAGCTGAATAAATAAATAAAAGGAAGTATTTCCTTTTTTTATTTGAAAGGACTACTTTATTTTTTTTTTAACATCATGAAGAAAGATTTTAATGTACATTATAGTATATACTTCAGTTAGGCAGACACAATCATAAGATAAAAACACCACTTAAAATGTTGCTTTAAAGGGCAGTTTGCTGTGTCCAGGCCTGATAATCCATTAGTACACGTTGGTTCAGCTGTACCAGTTATAAAAATATTGATATAGGTCCATAGTGGTTGAATAGTTACTGCCCCAAGCCTATTGAGTACCTAAAGGAAGTATTTTCTTATGTTGACTTTTGTACTTCGTGCTTTACACTGAGGTCAGGGACTAGGTCTTAATCCTCTCTGCTCCCCCAGCATCTTGCACGTGCCTGGTAGACAGTAAGCACTCAATAAATGTGGGAGGAGAATGAAGAACCGAAGCGATGAGCTACTGAAGTAACATTCTAGCCATGTGAAAGGTTTACACATGTCCTTTTCTATTGTGTTCAATATGGGTTTGATTTACTGCTTATCCATATACCAAGATAGAGACTTGATCTTGTTTTTTGTTGTTGTTTTTAAGAAAAATCATATCCTGAATGTTTTTGTGTGCAAACATTGCACAGAGGTTAGAAACACACATAGCAGACACTTAACAGAGGTTAAGTTACCTCTGGGAGTTGGCAGGGGCCTGAGAACCAGCATCTGGATGCTTCGTGCTTCTGGAAACACAAATCCACAAAAGAGGAGCCTGAGGAAGTAAAAAAAAAAAAAAGTTTTTCCCCCTGGGTTTGGTCAACCCAGTGACTCAGAAACGTGATCCAGGATCCAGGGCCTTCCCACTCGGCCATTTTCAGCATGTTTATGGCCTCACGCAGCTTCAGTAATTACAGGTATTCTATCATCAGTGTGACCGAGTTCAGCCAACGAGAGGTATTTTTGCTTATGCATCAGTCTATATTAGTGAGGAAAGACTGCCCTCAGACTGCCTCTCAGATCCTGTTGGCCACGATCAAGTCCAGCCCGTGCTATAGACCCAGTCCTTTGAGAGGGAGAGGAGATCACTGTGATTTGCTTGGACCAATCTTGAGTCCTACCTTGGTCTGGGAGGGGCCCCTGTCTTGAAGACATGGCCCTGCACAGACTAGCACCCCCTCCAAAGAGACCACACCCTGCCCCTGAGAAGGACAGGAGAAGGGTGGATTTCGTTAACAGACAGCAGTATGGAAAATTCGTTTTACTTTATACCCTTCCGTATCATGTCAATTGTCAACTACTTTTATAATTAGTTTTTTTAACGCATGATTATTAGTAAGATTCTTTCTTGATCTGCAGTTAAAATGCAGCACGGTCCAGTGACTCACCAAGTTCAGGGACTGTGGGCTGTTTCTTGCAGCTTGACTCACCATTTAGCCAAAGCAAATATCTTGACAAGCTTCCGCCTCCGTGTCTTCGCCTGCAAAATTAAATGAAACCCTCTCTACTCCCCATCTCACAGGGATGTTGGAAATTACTAAAAGGATTAAATAAAGTCATCACACATTGTCAGGCTCCTGCACCACTTACCCAACCAGATGAAAGGGTTAAATGTCAGGTCTTACGCTGCATAATTCAAAGCTAGTGATGAGTAAAGAGCATTGATTCCATGGCCATATTCAAGTGTATCAGGTTGATTCTGTTACTTTTGGTTTTCATCAAGAGATTTCTTTTCTTAATATGAGAACCTAGTGGCAGAAGGTCAGTGACGGAGACTGAGGAAGGTATCCTTTGCTGGCCTCCTACCTCCAGAGCCGGCCCCTCTCCGTGCCCTGGGGCCAGCTGCCATCCACTGAGCGGCAGACATTTCCCTCCACATTGCTCCACAAAGGTTACACACCCCTCAATCTCTATTCCCACATATCTCTGGTCCAAATCCTTAATTTCTCTGAGTCCACTTCTCTGAAATGTTCAGTTCTATCCTAAGGGAAATCGGCTGATTAAAATACTCAAAATGTGGATGACAGTTCACCCTCAGCATCTCCCACAGGGTAGCTACACTTAAAAAGAAGTCTTTATTAATCTGTAGTTAGTGAAATGTTTGTTTAGAATAAGCAGGCCTTCCCACTGTCCCTTGAGTCAGCCGGCCGACCACAACTTTATCAGGACAAAAAGGAGAACAGTTTAAAATCCCGGTTTCTGAAATGTTTCCCACTGTCTCTGACGGTGCTCATCACCATTTCCACAGTGACTCAGTGAAATAAATGTCTAGATACTTCCCACCCCACCCCCCCCACAGCCTCATGTGTTGGGATTAGCCCTGGACCTCCACTGTTTTTTTCTCCTTCCCCCTTTGCCGCCGACACTGTGGGGCCGGGCGCAGAGTGCCCCTAGGGTGCTGTGGGAGTCACGTGCTGGGAAGAGCCCCAGAGCACCTTGCACTGGCCGTCGCTGGTCCAGGGCAGCGGGCTTCCCTTCTAGCGGCTCCTGCCTTCTCTTCCACAGCCGTCCACAGAACTCGGACAGGATTACAGGATGCACATGCTGTTCTCCTCGCTCAACAGTTGATTCCTTTTCAATATTTTGGTTTAGAATTTGTAATAATTCAAAAGCCTAAACTTGTTTGGGCAGGGCGGAGAGGGCTGTTAATTTGTTTACAGTTTTCCTTGCAAACTGCTTCAGCAAATGTCAGTTTTATCTGCTCATTATCTGTCATTATCATTAAATGTCAGTATCTCCCCTGGATGCTCAGAATTCAGAATTCAGCTGAGAATGTGCACCTGTACCGTTCAGTCTTTTTCTGAAAAAGGAAGGGAGCTTCACAGCTGACCTGTCCTACGTGACGAAGTGATTCAGGGCTGTGCTAATCCTCCGTGTCTCTGCCCAACAGCTCTGCCGCCTGGAGCGCTGTTTATCTGCGGGGCAGTACCAGGGAAGCCTGTTTGCCGATCAGCCTGTGATGTTCATCACCCCGGCCAGCAACCCCCCCAGACCCAAGCTGTGGGAACTGGTCCTCCTCTGTGGGGGTCAGATCACGAGAATCCCACGCCAGGCCGGCATCTTCATCGGACCCTCCCAAGGGAAGAGGAAGGCGACAGTCAAGTATCTGTCAGAAACGTGGATCTTAGGTAGGGATCTGCGCACAGGGATGGACGGGGGAGGTGCCTTCTGAGAGCAACAGCTGTTGGTGTGCCCTTCAGAGCCACTCCTCTCTGGTCCCAGGCACATAGATGGGTTTTCCTGGAGGAAACGTGATGCCCATGCCCCCCTCCGTGTAGTCGCGGGACTTTTGAATGGACATCTCTGCATCCAAGCATCTGCCTTTGACAGAATCCAATACTTACTCTCGGTCACAAGGCAGCCCAGAATCTCTGCTTTTTCCTGTCAGCCAACGTAGAGTTCACAAGGACAGAGGAAATCCTATTAGGTTTTACCTACTTCACCTCACCAGCTAGTGTGAAAGACCCAGCCTACCCCCGGCTACCCCGAACCTTAAAGCCTGCCCACCCTCAGCTCAGCTGGTCTCCCCGCTGGGCACTGGTCTTGCTCTCCTCCCAGAGCTGGGGGTCAGGGCCCAGCTGCCAAGACCCCCCACCCAGGGTGTCACCCACTTCTCCTGACACTCATTTGTTCACCTGCCCCAAAAGATATCCTTCCGTGCAAAAGGAGCTACAGTTTTCTTTTCAGAAACTAAGACAAGAACCTAATGTCCGTGTCTGGGATCAGTGCAGCATTGAAGATGGCCGGCGCTTCACTTGACTGGGGGGGTGAGAGGTACAAGATAAGCCCGCTTGCCAGGAGGCTGACGGTGTGGGAACAGGCGGGCTGCGTCCATTACCCCGGCTCTGGGGGGCTGTGGGGGTGTTCAGGAGAAGCAGGTGGACAGGGTGGTGAGGTGACTCCGCCGGCAGCGAGGAGTGGGCACAGGGGAGGCCGCGATGGGCGGCATTTGTGCGGTCATGGTGCTGTACGTGCTCAGGCTCCACTTTGGGGAGAAATCTTCTTGCTCTGGGTCTGATGAACACAGAGGCTAGGGCTGTCATCGCATGTCCCACAGACGGGGACACCAAAACTCGCAGCCTGGAGGCCCAAAGTCAGAACTGGTTTCGCCAGAAACCTTCCCTTCTTCAGCCTCACTGGACTACGTCAGTGTCAGCACCTTGAGGCGGGATCCTTACCTGGCTTCTCGAGACTTGAGAAGTGTGTTCTCCTCCTGCCTCCCTGTTCCAGGCTCCCTATTCCTGCCTCCAAATCCCAAACTGCTGGCTTTTCTCACCCCTTCCCAGACATTATCCTTTAACAGATAAGAGGATACTATGTCCAAGTTTTATTCATAGATCACTACAGACAGTTTATGAATATCTTTTAAATGATTGATGGTCATTCTTTGATATTTTTTAAAGTATGGCAATCAAGAGTAATTTTTTTTTTTTTTTTTACTATCTGGTGCAGAGTAATTTATCTTTTGCCTGGAAACTTATTTCAGAAAAAAAAATCTATGATTTTAGCTACAGTCCAAGAGCCAAGCGGCTGTTTACTCTCTTCTGAATGCCAAGAATATAACCTTCAAAACATCCTATGTTCTGAAACAGAGGTTGTTTTGTTGTTTTTAGAAAAGTGCATGTGTCAAAATGACACCAACTGGAAACCAGAATTTCGCTTTTGAAACAACTGTCTCTTTCAGCTAACGGAACTGTGCACATGATTGATATCAGCCGTCCGTATCAACAGCTCACCTTTTCAGCGTCGGCTGTGTGCCGTGCACACAGGCCAGCGTCTGGGTCTGCACAGCTATGATTTCCAGGTTGGGGAGCTCTGTTGCCCCTTCCTGTTGCCTCGTGCGCAGTCCAGCCGCCCGCCTAGTTCCTCCAGTTGTTTGTCCCCTCGGCTCCTCTGTGCGTGGGTTTTTAGGAGGCAGAGGTCTACCTGCTTGACCCCAGCGCTTAACCTTCCCAGGGCCCTGTGGAATTCTCTGAGATTCAGAGCTGGAGCTGGGGGCCCAAGCTTCTTTCCTCTGCCATAATTCATGTCCTGTTTCTGGTTTGTCATTGATTACACCATCCGCGTGTGCCCTTGGCAGCTTCCGGGCATTGTGTGTTCTGGAATCCTTGGCCCTCAGCGTGGTGAAATCCTCACCCCGAAGGTGAGTGCCCCGACTCTGGCCACTGCCCCTGTCTGCACCAGGTCCTCTGTGGTGACTTGGGTGTTAGAACAGGTATTTTTTCAAATGTTTATGAGTTTCTGTTCTTCTCTTTTTTAATTGAGTTACAGTAGCTCCAGCCTTGTGCAAATTAAGGAGAGTCCATGTGCACGTCTCTGTGTGTGCATAGACCCACAGGGCACATGGTCCTGAGTCGTGCACTTCCTTTCGCATCAGAGTTCTGCCCCTGGCTTCTGCTCTGACCGGAGGCAAATCACCTGTGCTCTCTGGACCTAATTTCCTTCATCTAGTTAACAGGCTAATAGCCTCTGGCCTGCTTACCTCACACGATGGGCGAAGGAGATCGCACCAGAGAGTGCAGGACACCTTCCCGCATGGTGGGCATCATCCATTGTCATCGCGGGACAGCATCCACTGACATGGCAACGCTTTCTCCTCTGAAGACTTTTCTCCTTCCCCTGAGCCTCCACTGTGAGTGCTTCTAGAGAAGTTTTATTCTCAAAATGTTGTGCGATTAAAATGCCTTCTAATTAAAATTAAAGCCATGTTAAGGCACTGAATTGAAAGAAAGTTATGTGAGAAATCATGAAAAGCATGTGCTACAACTAGATCCTCAGGTGGAGTCCTGAGACTGAAGACCAGTTTGAATCAAGTAGTTCTTAAAGTCTGAAAAAATCTCTGAAAAAGGAGCTTGTTGCATCTACTTTCGGATTTATATTTTGCTTTCCAGAATAAAGATCCCAAGGATTTTGTTTTTTAGTACCTTTATATTTATCCTTATATTTTGTGGGATCTTTGTTTATGCAGATACAATAAAGTCACAAGGGATCGACTTTTTTTTTTTTTTTTTTAGCCATTAGAAACCCCTGAGAAGATTGGTTTGTTTTGTTGTTGTCGTTTTGATAGAGGGAAAGATGAACATCATCAAAAAAAAAAGTTCCCTAAGACTCCGACATCCTAGCTTAGATTCCTCCAGATAAGCCGCCTTATCCCTTCACTGTCTGATCCAACATTTGCAATGAAAAGCAAACAAACAAAACTGTCAAGTGATTATTCCAGCATAAGACTTTCTCCAAATGTCCAGCTTTTTCCTTGGAGGACGCTGCTCAGGGGTGACCACGGAGCATTCACCCTCCTGGCTGTTGGCATAGAACGGTGTGAATTTATGAGACCTCCAAACAAGGCTCACCATGCGGAATGTAAGCCGTGTCTTACTCATTTGCTCCATGGAGGATCTCACACACGCTGAGTTGCTTTATAACGAGGCTGTCTGAACGGCCATGACTGTGTTCCCACTTCATTCCCCAGAGTCCATTTTCCCTGAAACAGCAGTACACTTAGGCCAAGATTCTCGATGAATCATTCAACCAGAAGGAGAAATGGGGATTTTTGAGAGAGAAAATACTTGTGGGCATTTGAATATGTATGAAAATAAACAGGAAAACAAAAACCAAATTCCCGGCACCAGGAAACAAAATGTTACCTTTACCTGACTTTGGAATGGAAGCATTTTCCAGTAATTTTCTTTCCCCCAGCACTCCCAGAGAGTAGAATTCCCATTTCACATGTCAAGAAACTAAGACTTAGGCAAGTCCTAAGTAATTTGGCCGGCAGCTTAAGTGAGGCTTTCGGGGCGGGGGGGGTTGGGAGCCCCGAGACCCCGTACATTCATCACTAGTCTGCGAATTTTTGTGCTGTAATCATTTCTTTTCACTCTCTTCATCCCTAGTTGGTGTTATCACTTAAAGCTGGTTTGGCCTTTCTCAGAAGACATATTTCCAGTCTCGGGCGCCCTTTTATTGTCTGGGCTACATTCAAGTGATAAGACATACATTTCATGCTCTTGTGGGAACATAGTAATATGCTCAACAGCGTTGCCAAAGGGGAAAAAAAATTGCCTCAGCATGATTTCCTTATAACTTATAAAAAGCATTTGATTTGAATGTCTCCCCATGTCAATGTTTTCAGGAAAAAGATCTCTGATAGCATGTGGGCCTTTTGCAGGCGAGCATAGATCATTGTTTCCCCGGATGTCTGACCACAGAACGAGGCCCAGAAAAATGCATGCTCTTAAACATGGCATTCTGTTAACCAAGGCCACTCAGGAGGCTCGGCCCTTATGGTGCATGACTGAACAACTAATATCAGGGCTCTTCGAGTCCCTCGTGGTCCACATTTTTACTGCACAGGTAAGGAACCAGTCGCATGGAAGTGAAGCCATTTGCTGAGGATGGAAAGAGGAAGAAGAGACAGGAAAGGACGAGGTGGGGGTGGGTGGGACCGGTCTGTCCGCAGCCTGCCCCCTCCTCAGAACATGTCTGATACCATCCTCACACTTTGGTTTCCACACCCAGGAGCTCCACAACCATGCAGAAAACGACAGTACACTTTTAAGACACAATCTAAGACAATAAGACACATGATTTTTGTTTTGAGTTGTTCTCAAATGGAGGAAATCTGCTAGGCTAGAAATGAATGAGAACTAAAGCTGATTTGTATAATTTTATAATTTCAACATCTTGTGTGTTTATGTTTTTAAGAAAAATGTATATATATATATAGCTTATTTTTTTAATTAACTGCTAGCTGCTGAAACAATGTGTGTTAGCCTTGGAAAGATATGGGAAGAGTGTGCTCAGAAAGTGGATTTCCCTTTAATTGTATTCATTGGCAACCAGTGGTCCTAGATGTTCATCTTTGAATTTTCCTAACCTGTCTCACTTGGCTCCCCTTTGTTAAATTTATGCCAACCGACCTCCTGTCACTGGATGTGAGCATCAACAGTGATAGAAAAGTTCAAAAGCATTTTAAAGACAAGTAGACAACGTGGAAAATAAAAGACCCTTCTCTGCACCTTACTAGCCAAGACACAGTTTTTTAAGCTTCACTTAGGAACAAAAAACAAAGTAGAACATGACAATCAGCTACGTATTTGGCTGGGGACAGGAAATTGTGTGGCCACGGTGACATTTTCTGTCCACCACCAGAAATGCAGTCATCCATGTGGGGAATCTAGCCGGCCACCTAAATGGCAGTGCCAAGCATTTTGGTTTCAGCAGGTTCACAAGACTGTCTCGTGTGCAGATTCACAGAGCCCTTTGCAAGTGCTGCCCTGTCAACTTCAGCCCTGGGCCAGTAGGGTAACAGCCATAAAAGAAACTTCGAAGTTCAGCCCCCTAATGGGATGTTGCCTGTAGTTCAGGCTGTCTTTGCGTATGGGCCTCGTATACTAACCCTGGAGCATGGGGAACTTCCGTTCCTTCACTGTTGGGTGTTAGCCAATTAATACCGAGCATCTTAAAGCACTAGACCTTTTTATTAATGGATTGAATGGTGTTTGCCAAAATCCACTATGTTGAAGTCCTATCCCTCAGGACCTTAGAATGGGACTGTGTTTGTGGCCAGGGCCTCTAAAGAGGTATTGAAAGTTAAATAGTCTCTCCTAAGGGTGGAGCCCTGACCCACCAGGACTGGTGTCCTTGGCAGAAGAGATGCACGTACACAGAGGGAAAGCCATACGAGGACCGAGAAGAGAGCTATTCCGCAAGCCAAGGAGAGAGGCCTCAGAAGAGCCCAGATCTGCTGGCACCTTGATCTTGAACTTCTGGCCTCCAGAGCTGTGAGAGAATAGATTTCTGTTTTTAAGCTGCCCAGTGTGTGGTACTTGGTTACAGCCACCCCAGCACATGAACATGGCTAGAAGAGTTCTGGGATCAGGGTAGTAATCTGTTTATTTTCTCGATGAAGAAACAGAAAGACCTGAATTTCTCCTCCAGAACCACATGGTGAATTAAAGACCCAGCATTCCTAGTCAGCCTCTTTTCAGTTCAGAGTCTTCCTTTGTGAAAAGATCTTAATGCTGCTCTTGGTAAGTGGAACTTTTCTTCATTTGTGCAACCACTAACACTAGAGGTTCACAAATTGTGGTACACTACAGAAGCTGATTGATTGTGACTGAAGGGCCCAACCTCCAAGTAAAATAACAAGAAGCTGTTCCCAGTTTTCAGGAAGAGAAAAAAAATACTTGGATTAAGTTATCTGATTTTTTTTTATCATAATTATTAACTTTTATTTTTTTTAAAAAATAGTTTATTGTGAAATTGGTTTCCACATAACACCCAGTGCTCATCCCCACAAGTATCTGATTTTTTATTCTATTTTCACTAAATTTTGTTGCTTGAGGATGAATGAACACGTAGCAACAAATACAAAAGAATGTAGGAGGAAATGCATAATAAAAATATATCAAAAATAAGTTTTTTGAGGGATGAAAAAGTTCTTTGGGGTAAAAATCAATAGTTGAAATGATAGCAGTATTGAAAAAGAAAGGAAGAGAAAAGGGTCCAGTGAACAATTCTAAGAAAGAAACTGGGGCTTCTACTACAGATACTGTAAGGCTATTTCAAAAATCATGAGAGCTTGCTGAATAAATCTATACCAACAAATCTGAAAGTAGGTAAGATGGGTAATTTCTAGGAAAATATTACCGGAATTGACTCAAGAAATAGAAAATCTGAATAATTTCCACCATTTAAAAAGCTGAGTAAGGGGCATCTGGGTGGTTCAGTTGGTTGAACACTGAACTCTCGATTTCGGGTCAGGTCATGATCTCATGGTTTGTGAGATCTGGCCTCCTGCTTTCTGCCCACTTTCTCATAATAAGTAAAATTTTTTTAAGAATTAGAAAAGTGAATAATAATCAAAAGTGTGCTTCTCACCACCCATCAAAAAAGACACCTGCCCAGAGAGATGTCAGCAGAATGGCAGACTAAGAAGATCCAAGCTCCCATCTTCCTCCACAGAAACACCAAAACAAAACACTCAAAATAGAGAGACTCTGTCTGAACCAAGTCTGCAGGAGCACTGGAAAACAACGAAAGGTTAACAGCAACCAGGCGAAAGCCCAAAGCAGCAAAGCTGTGTTCACGGCAGTAGGCAAGTTTTATGGCTCCTTACTCGTGCCCCGCAGCCGTGGCTTCCTCTCCTCCGACGCAGACCCTCTGCTCCAGTCTGCTTGGGAGACACCTGAAAGACTGACTTGCTCACTTGGTCTCAGTGACTTGGAACACGTGCAGGAAAAAGGCACATACTGCCTTCAAATGCTACAAGCTGGGCAACAAATGTAAAACTAGGTTTAAGAAAATACTTCCGTGCATTAAGGGACATAGTCAACCACATGGAAGGGCAACCTGTGAAATGGAGAAAATATTTGCAAAAATAGAGGTGAATATCTAAAAAATATGAAGAAATTCTACAGTTAAACAACAATAAAAAACTAACTGAAAAATGGTTCAAGGACTTACTTGACTAGACACTGCTCCAGAGAAGATATACAAATAGCAAGAAGCACATGAAAAAATGTTCATCATCACTAATCAGACTGGGAAATGCAGATCAAAATCACAGTGAGGTACCCCTGGATACCCATTACAATGACTACCATCAAAACAAAACAAAAAGGAAGCATTGTTGAGGATGTGGAGAAATTGGAACCTTGTGCACTGTTGGTGGGAATGTAAAAAGGTGCAGCCACTGTGGGAGACAGTATGGTCATTCCTGAAAAAAATTAAATGAAATTACCATGTGATCTAGCAATTTCATTTTGGCTACATACCCATATTATTCACAATAGCCATAATGTGTCCACCCAGGTGTCCATCAGTGGATGAATGGATAAACAAAATGTGGTCTATGCATCCAATAGAATATTATTCATCCATAAAAAGGAAGAATATTGTGATACATATGTCGCTCTTAACTCTTTCATATTCTAGGCACTACTAGAATAGGAGTTGATGAGGCAGATACAGTACTTGCCCCATGGGACTTATATTCTATAATTTTATTATTTATTTATTTTGAGAGAGAGAAAGAGACCATGAGCAGGAGAGGGGTAGAGAGAGAGGGAGAGAGAGAATCCCAAGCAGGCTCTACTCTCAGCACAGAGCCCGATGCAGGGCTAGATCTCACAACCATGAGATCATGACCTGAGCCAAAAACAAAAGTTGGCTGCTTAACCAACTGAGCCAACCCAGGCACCCCAGGACTCGTATTCTAATGAAGACAATAATTTTTTTTAAATCCTTTTGGTGATCAATGCTATGAAGAAAAAAAGTTATAAGTATTTATAGTGAGAGTACGGTTGGCTTCTGGCAGAAGGGCTATATTTGAGCTGAGACCCCAAAGATGAACAGAAGGGTGGGCTCATGTAGATCTAAAGGACTGGCCTTTCAGGCCAAGGGAAATGCTAAGATCAAGGTAGACAAGAAGGAGAGGCATTAAGTCTAGATGTCTGATGGGAAATGATGCTGGAGAAGTAGCCAGAAGCTGGACCACTCAAGACCCTCATAGACCATGGTGAGAAGTTTAGTTTTTTTGTTCTAAGAATAATGGAAGTCGCCAGAGGATTTGAAGTAGGGGAATAGATATCTTTAAATAGAAGCAGAGAGAGGAGTTTCAGGCTCTTACAGTAGTTTGGGTGATAAATGATTGTGGTTACATTTAGGATGATATCACTGAAGATGGTAAGAAGCTTCCAGATTTTAAATAAAAATTCTAGAGCCAGTTGGCCTTGCTGATAGATTGCATGTTTTTTATTAGGAAAGAGGAGTCAAAGATAAATTTGAGACTTGAATTTGAGCTTCTGAGAGAATGCTGAGGTTTCTAGAGATCAGGATCCTCAGAGAAGTACTGAAGGAATAGTGGTTTATTCAGTACACACAAGAGGAGCCTGTAAGACTACCATCAGATGAGGGTACAAAGTCTCATTCATTGTGGTTCCAGAGAGAAGTGAGGCCGTGGGCAGCTGCGGGCTCACTAGGAGGAAGGATTTTAGGTTCATTTGTAACCAGTCGGGCCCTACTACTAAGGGTGTCTTCCTTGTCAAGACTCTGTCCTGAGTGTTCCCAGAGGCAGGGTGACCCACATTCCTATAGTAGGAGAGCTGATTCCTTGATTGAATGAGTGCTGGTCACATGGCCACTCATGCTTCAGCTCTAGAATAATAGTCAGCTGATTGTGATAAGCTAAGATAAAGCTCCCAACAGTGTCCTGAGGATTCTGTGCACTCAGTACCATTAGCCACATTTGGCTATTAGCGATTGGAGTTTTAGTTCAAGAAAGTGGCTTGCCCACTACATTATAAAAACCAGCTAGCAGCATGTTCCTTCACTATCTTAATCAGACCACACAGAAGGCCAGTAAACTTTAACTCGTGCATAATATGTGTCAAGACCTGCTAAATAACCTTGTTAAAATAAAACACAACATATTTTCTTTCCAGTGCAAATTAAACTGGGGGGGGGGGGGGGGGGGGGGGGGGGGGGGNACTGGCATTGTGTGAACATCTGTACTATTGGTCACATTGGATGGGGTGTTTGAGGGCTATTCGTATGATGGGACATTAAAATTTGGGGATGTGACCATCTTTAGATGACAGATTAACTTGGGTAGAAGTCCTTTTTCATGTGTGTGTTTATATTTGGGAACTTGGAGACATGAGGGGCTTCCTGGGCATGGATGTGCTGGCTGCCAGCCATGACTCCATAGTCAAGTGCTCATCTGTTCTGAATCTCTGCTTTGCTAACCGCACTACACGTACCTCGGTACCATTCCTGGAAAGTCCATGGGTTAATTCCTCAGGTAGTACCATCATAGAGGCCGCCATGCCAAGCGTGAGGAGCCAGCCACAGACTTTGTTGTGAGGCTACATTTAAGGTTCTATTTGATCCAAATGTAAAACTTGCTACTTCTCTTGACAACCTTTTTCTCCACCACAGTGAATGAATCAATGAATGAATGAATGGATGCATGCATGCATGGGTGTGTGGAGTGACTCTAGGCTTCATGGTCAAAGAATTGGAATAGAGACATAGAGAGTCCCCAAATCTTACAACTCTTCCTTACGCTACAGTAAAGCTGGAAGAGTGTTTTTAGATTTTTTAGAACATATTTAAGTAGAAGGAAATATATATAAACCTATGTATTTCTTGAGAATTCTTCTATAAATGGAGGGTCACATATTGTTCCTTGAGTTTTTATTTGACTCTGTCTAGGAGAGCCTTCCATGTTAGCACATATACAGCTACTTCATTCTTTCTGACCATTGGAGGAGGTATAATTAATCCATACACACCTTATTATTAGACGTTTGGGGTGATCTGATGCACTAAACAAATAGGTGTCATTACTTGTCATTCCCTAATTACTAAATTACTAATGAGTATGAATAATTAGAGAGGGAGCTATAGTTCATGGGTTGCCTATCCTTATCACTGGCCTATTTTTAAATTGGGCTATTTTTCCTTTTCATGCTGTTCTATAGAATATGTCTAGAATATGGGCCCTCCCTCACTCTGTGGTCCAAGTGTAAAATTCTCTCAATCTATCTGCCTCATTTTTAATTTTTCTTATTGTGTATTCTGTGTTACAGAGACTTTCGTATTTAATTAGTATTCTTCATGGATTCAAATGCCTTATTTCCCGAGGTACCTGAATTTGGATTTCACTTTGGAAGGTCATCTCTACCTGCTGAACTTTAGAAGTTGTCTCTTATCTCCATTAATACTTTCATCATTTTTAAAAAATATTTACAGCTTTAATTCATCTGTAATTTATTTATTGTGTGATGTGAAGGGATCATACCATCTGTGTAGTACCTCATCCATTCTGTGCTGAACTGGAATGCCCTGTGACTCGTCTGTTAAATTCCTATCTATGTGTGGACATGTTTCCAGACTCTCCCAATGGTCTTTTTATCTGCTGTGTGCTGATTACATACTATTTTACTACTGTAATTTTATAAATTTTATAATGTGTTTTGGTATCTAGCATGTCGGATTGTCTCTCATTCCTTTTTTTCAAAATTATCTTCCTATGTATGTTTTTGTTCATATAAATGTCAGAATAAATATGCCACTTTTAAAAGAAATATTTGGCATTTTTGCATTATATTCTATTTTAGATTAATTTTAAAAATTGCCACCCATTCTGTAATCTTTTCTGGCTTTGGAAAATGACATCCTGTCAGAAATCTAAGTGTAAAAACTGAATCTATAGGATTTTATAACCTGGAAGAAAATATAACTGACATGCTTTAAAACTGGGTGTAAAGAAAGGCTTTCTACCTATGGTTCAAAGCCCAACTGCAGTGAAAGATTTACATGATCTGAATGAATACACAAAATAAAAACTTTTTTTTGCATAAGGGAACTCAAAAGGTGAATGACAGAGAAAATATGTATGACACGTGCCACGAATAAAGGTCTAATATTAAAATACTTCTTCACTGTGTCATGGAGAGAAGTGGTTTTGCTTAGTACTAATAGTAATTGTTGTAATTCTGTTGGATATATTAATTTTAATCATATATGATGTATATATCACAAGTATATATCAGACCACCTCACCAGTTCAGACCTCTTGTGTGGAAGTGCGTTTGTACTGGGCAGGTGACAACTAACTTCTGGGACAGGTTCTGTAGCTACAGCTAAGATGTGCACTTTTCCTTCCATTTTCCCCCGTATTCATAGAACAAACATGTTTTGACTTTCCATCTGCTATCGTTCATCATCATGATGTCTCAAGATCCTTCAATATCGTTTATCTATCCCTGTGGATAATAGTTGTAATCAGTAAGTTAACTGAAAGGGCACCTGGGTGGCTCAGTCAGTTAAGCATCTGACTTCGACTGAGGTCATGATCCCAGGGTTGTGGGATTGAGCCCCACGTCGGGCTCCTCACTGAGTATGGAGCCGGCTTGGGATTCCCTCTTACACATGTGCTCTTTCTCTGTCCCTCCCCCACTCTCTCAAAAAGTAAAATTTTAAAAGGTAAATTAACTGTAACTTAATTTGTAATTCAACCACTGCTGCCAACCCACTGCATTCCTCTATCATTCTCCAAGAAGTAGGGCCAAGAACAGTCTAGTCCCCTGTTGGCCTGTTCTCTCACAGCTGTAGCTTAAATCCTGGACCAGGATTTAAATCTTGGTGATTTTCGTAAAATAATAGACTTTCGAACTGACAGGACTAGTCCAGCTTCTTCAAGTTAAATCTGAAGACTTGAGTTTTAGAAACTGTGCTTACTAACTTTGTACTCTGTGTACTCAGCAAAGTAGGATGTAAATTGGTAGATACACAGCCAAGAATGTGTCCTTGTCCCATAACTAAAACTTATATATTTATATACACATTGCCTTGTACCAGAGAGTATTTTCTGTAGCTAACGGAGATTGGAATCCTGGTCTCTCCCGCCATGGACTGGCATACTTTCCACTTGTCTCATAGAATGTTCTGTCATGATGGGAACACCCTATATATGCTGTGTCTATAGGAAATGCACCTATTGAGCACTTAAAATGTGGTGTGACTGATGCACTAAATTTTTTTTTTCATTTTATTTTAAAGTTTATTTATTTTGAGAGAGAGTGTGTGGGAGGGGCAAAAAGAGAGAGAATCCCAAGCAAGATCTGGACCATCAGTGCAGAGCTCGATTTTGGGCTCAAACTCATGAACCGTGAGATCGTGACCTGAGCTGAAACCTAGAGTTGGAGGCTTAACCAACTGAGCCACCCAGGCGCCCCTTTATTTCATTTTAAATAGTCACATGTGCTATATGGACATGCGGACACATAGACAACGCCACTTTAAACCACCTAAGATTTTAAAATACGACTTTGCATCTATACAGGGTTATTATCATACCATGTGGTTGGCCATTATAAATGCTAAACTGCTTTTCTCTTCCCCTAGATTCCATCACTCAGCACCAGATCTGTGCCTCTGAAAACTACTTGTTGCTTCAGTGACGGAGCCCTCAGTCATCCCACGGCCACTGCCAGCAGCTCGCAGAGTTGTCTTCGGACATTCAAGTGTGCAAAACCTGAAGAGGAGGAAAGGACTCGGAAACGGTGCCTTTTGACCCGGTCACCTGTTTGCCTTGTGTGCCTTGTGGTTTTTATATAAAGAAGCTCTTTGATGTGCCTTTCTGATGACTGGATGTGTTTTAAAGAAGCACTGGCCAGCCTACAGGGGCCTTTCTGTATAATGCCAATCTTAGTATTTTAAATTACGATCATGATTAAAAGCTCACAGAACCTTGGTCATTAAAGCACCCATAGTGTTAAATAGAGTGGGAATTAATTTAACTTGTTTGATTACTGGGATCAAACACCCCCTGTTTCTTGGTAGGCCTCTAAGATCTTTACTGACATAGCGTACACTAGCTATAAAGGATGTTGATGAGTTTATTAGATTCTTGTCAAAGTAATTAATGAAGACAGGCGTAGGAGCTTTGCAATAATTAATGTCGCCAGAGGAGCCCTACTTCTCCACCTTAGTGTACGGTGAGGACAGCACTGCCCACAAGAGATCGTGGCCCCCGCTGGCTGCCGCGATGCTTGCCCTTCCTCAGAGGAAACCGGCAGTGGGGCTGAATCGTGTACCAGCGAACTGGTCCCCTCCTACAGGAGAGAAGTGCTACATCCCAGCCAGGCTGGAGGCGCCACTAACACTCCCTCCTGGTCGCATTCCCTCCCTATGTTATCTGTCCCTCATCTCAGCTGTTACTCCTTCCTTAACAATTTCCAGCCCCTCACCAAATAGAGTGGAGCCACTTCTAGAATAAACCTTCAAGGAAGGAGATAGAAGTGCACAGGGCAATAGTGAAGCGTTTTCTCTTAATTTTTACATATATGCTCCAAATCCTCCCCTCATGTTACCGATGCCCCATCTACAGTTCCTCAGTACAACCCCTCCCTCCACGTTGTAGACCCTGTTTCACAATACCCATGGGAGCACTGGGCTGGGCTACCGTCAAGCTCAGGTACTCTGGCAGAGCTCTCACAGCACCAGACATTCCTGAGGAAGCTGACACAAACTGCCGATGTGTGCTGTGGACCATCCCCTATGCTGTCGGCCAGCGACCACCCGTCCCCAGCACCACGTTCTGATTCCTGGTGCAGGCCTGCCAGCGGCCAGCCGAGATTCTCTTCCTACAAAGCAATGCTTTATGGGGATACTGATTTGTGTCACAGCTTACACTAAGCATCTTATATGTGGTACCTCACTTAATCATAACTACCTTAAAAGTTAGTTGCTACAAGTTGGCAATCCCTTACCTGAAACACACAGAGTTAAGAGTATCTCAGAATTCTTTTAATTTTTTTTAATATTTATTTTTGAGAGAGAGAGAGAGCACAAGCAAGGGAGGGGCAGAGAGAGGAGACACAGAATCCGTAGCAGGCTGCAGGCTGTGAGCTGTCAACACAAAGCCTGATGCAGGGCTCAAGCCCACGAGCTATGAGATCATGACCTGAGCCAAAGTCGGACACCTAACTGAGTGAGCCACTGACATGCCCCAAGAGTATCTCAGAATTCTTTTTTTTTTTTAATTTTGAAAGGTAGGTGGCTCTCACCATTTCTATGTACGATTGTATTGCTGAGAATACCAAGAGAAGGCAGCAAGAAAAAAGAATTAAGGCATGCCGATTGGAACTGAAGTAAAACTATTTTCAGATCATGGGATACTACACATAGAAAATTATAAGGAAATAGTACAGAGCAAATATAGCCAGTTTACAGTATATGAAATTTTACATAACCCACTGAATTGTATTTCTGTCTGCTGCAATAAACAGTCCAAAAATGGAATTAAGAATACATTTCCAACACTGATAATGGCTTACTGAGAAGGTGGTTGAGTGGTATGGGGACCCTGAGCTTGTCTTGTCCCTGACTCATGGCTAGATCAGCACCAAGCCATTGTGAACACCTAGGAAACTGATCTGAGAATCAACACAACAATCTGCATAACTTGAGCCACACAACTTAGCCGTTATGCAGTGCAGAGAGACGAACTGGGGAGAGAAGCCACTGAGGGTAGAGAGCCCTTTTCTCAGAGAAGGAAAGAGGAAGGGGGAGAGTCGAGCACGAGGTACCACGCAAGGAAAGTGCTTCCCCAAAAGGTAGCTGGAGGGAAAGCATGAAAACACTCTCAGGGGACTGAACAAGAAATCTGTTACCCAAAACCACTGACAGGAAGCAAGGAGAGCCTTTCAATACCCCCCGGGACTCTATAAACAGTGGAGCGCAGAGTCTGAAGTTCCAGAGCTCAGTGCCTGGCAGTGCTCCTGCAAAAAAGCAGAGGGAGTCCCCAGGGGCAGGCAGCGGGGTTTGAGGGGTCCATGTGCCACACAGGGAGAAGCAGTTCCCCTGATTGGGGGGCATTTGGTAGAGGCCATAGGGCCTCTCCACAAAGACCCCAGGAGACCCCGGAGAGCAGCCACGTTTGCTGGTACCGGGACAGATGCCAGAGTGCGGTGAAACCCGGCACCAGCTGTGTGTTGTGATTGGCCGTAATCTCCGAACCTCTGCTGCTGAGCGATCGCATCAACATTTCCTGGGGTGAAAGCTGGTACCCGCCACTGCTCAGCAAGACCCTCCCCCAGAGAGTTGGTGGGAGTCCAAGCCACAGGGGTCTCTGAGTGAGGGGTGTCAAAACACAGCCCCATCTGAGATAAAACTCTGGAGGGAGGTGGCACCTGGCAGACAGTCTGCTTGAACACAGGGTAGAGGCGGGGAGTGGATGGAGGCCTGAGACAAAGGAGGGGTGCTTGATCCTGGGTGGGTGAGAGCAGAGGGTTTCTGTGCCAGAGACTAGGTTCCTGGGTGACGCCATTTCCACGACCCCTGCACAAGCACGTGTGCACCACACTGATCCCTGCAGTGAGCTAAGCAGCACCGCCTAGTAGAGGAAGGAGCCTTTACACCAAGCCCTGCCCACCCATGCCCTCCAGGCACGTCCCCCAGAAGACCAGCCCAAGTCTGCTCAGTGTAGGCACTATAGAGGGCTTCACAGTTTCAGTTCTAGAGAAAACATAATGTAACTTCATTTGGGTTTCATTCTGTTTGCTGGTCTATTTACTTTGCTTCTGATTCTGCTCAGATTATTTTCTTTCTTTTCTTTCTCTTTCTTAGATACAGAAAGAGCAAATTCTTTTCTATTTTTTCATTTATTTTTTATTCTGTTTTCTTTATTTTATTTAAATATTTTTTAACTCTTTTATTCTTTTTTCTTTTTTGTCTAATCAAGCTTCCCTCAACAAATAGACTGAAACACACCTAGGCTCTAACTTCCTTTATTGGATTATTTTCTGTGTTGCTTTTTGTTATTTAATTTTTTTTTATTTTATTCATCTTTTTCTTCTTCCAAAATGGCAAGATGGAAGATTCGCCCCCAAAATGACAGCCAGAGATTTAACCAACACAGATATGAATAAGATGTCTCAACTAGAATTTAAAACCATGATTATAGGAATCCTAACTGGGGTTGAAAAAAGCATAGAAGACATTGGAGAATCCCTTTCAGCGGAGATGAAAGAACAAAAATCTAATCAGGCCAAAATTAAAAATACTGTAACTGAGATGCAATCTTGCATGGATGTCGTGAGGGCAAGGATGGAAAAAACAGAGCAGTGAATCACTGAGCTAGAAGATAAAATTATGGGAAATAATGAAGCAGAAAAAAAGATATAAACAAAGGCCAAAGATTATGATACAAGACTTAGAGAACTCAGTGACTTATTATAAAGGAATAAGATTCAAATCATAGGAGTCCCAGAAGAAGAAAATGGAGAAAAAGGGAAAGTTTATGTGAAGAAACTATAGTACAAAACTTTCTAATCTGGGAAACACACAGACATCAAAATCCAAGAAGCACAGAGAACTCCCATTAGATTCGACAAAAACTAACCATCTCCAACCATATCTTCTCAAATTCACAAAAATACACAAACAAGGAAAGAATCCTGAAAGCAACAGTGGAAAAAAAGTCCTTAACCTATGAAGGAAGACAGATCGGGTTTGCAGCAGACCCATCCACAGAAACTTGACAGGCTAGAAAGGAATGGCAGGATATATTCAATGTGCTGAATAGGAAAAATATGCAGTCAAGAATTCCTTATCCATCAAGGCTGTCATTCAAAATAGAAGGAGAGATAAAGAGCTTCCCAGACAAACAAAAACTAAAGGAATTCATGCCACTAAACCATCCCTGCAAGAAATTTTAAGGAGGACTCTTTGGAGAAAACAAAACAAAAAAGGCCAAATGCAACAAAGACTAGAAAGAACCAGAAAGCATCACCAAAAACACCAACTCTACATGCAACACAATAGCACTAAATTCATATCTTTCAATAATCACTCTAAATGTAAATGAACTAAATGCTCCAATCAAAAGACACAGGGTATCAGAATGGATAAAATGAATAAATAAGTAAGAGCCATCTATATGCTGCATATAAGAGACTCATTTTAGACCTAAAAATACCTGGAAATTGAAAGGAAGGGGATGGAGATCGATCTATCATGCTAATGGATGTCAAAAGAAAGCTGGAGTAGCCAGACTTATATCAGACAAACTAGATTTTTAAAAAAGACTGTAACAAGAGATGAAGAAGGGAAATGTAATTAAGGGGTCTCTCCACCAAGAAGATCTAACACTTGTAAATATTTTTATCTCCAACTTGAGAGCACCCAAATATATAAAGCAATTAACCACACACATAAATAATTGATAATACCACCATAATACCATAATAGTAGGGGACTTTAACACCCACTTACAGCAATGGACAGGTCATCTAACCACAAAATCAACAAGAAAACAATGGCTTTGAATGACATATTAGACCAGATGGACTTAACAGATATATTCAGAATATTTCGTCCTAAAGCAGCAGAATACACATTCTTCTTGAGTGCACATGGAACATTCTCCAGAATGGATCACATACTGATTCACAAAATCAACCTTCAACAGGTACAAAAAGATCGATATCATACCATGCATATTTTCAGACCCCAATGCTATGAAACTTGAAATCAACCACAAAAAAAATTTTTGTAAAGACCATGAATACTTGGGGATTAAAGAACACCCTACTAAAGAATGCATGGGTTAACCAAGAAATTAAAGGGGAAATTGAAAAGTACATGGAAGCCAATGAAAATGAAAACACAACAGTCCAAAACCTCTGGGATGCAGAAAAGGCAGTCATTACAGAGAAGTATACAAGCAATCCAGGCCTTCTTAAAGAAGGAAGAAACGTCTCAAATAACAACCTAACTTTACACCTAAAAGATCTGGAAAAAGAGCAGCAAATAAAGTTCCAAAACAGCCGAAAAAGGGAAAAATAAAGATAAGAAATAATGATATCGAAGTAAAAATAAACAGATCAACAAAATCAGAAGATGGTTCTTTGAAAGAATTAACAAAATTGATAATCCCCCAACCAGATTTATCTAAAGGGAAAAGAGAAGGATCCAAATAAGTAAAATCATGAATGAAAGAGGAGAGATCACACCACCACAAAAGTACAAATAATAATGAAAGAATAATTATGAGCCAACAAATTGGGCAACTAGAAGAAATAGACTAATGCCTAGAAACATATAAACTCCTAAAACTGAAATAGGAAGAGGTAGATAATTTGAACAGACCTATATCCAGTAAAGAAATCAAATCAATAATAAAAAATTCCCAAATGAGTCCAGAGCTGGTTGGCTTCCCAGGGGAATTCTACCAAACATTAAAGAAGAGTTAATACCTATTATTTTGAACTGTTCCATAAAATAGAAATGGAAGGAAATTTTCCAAACTCATTTTATGAGGCCAGATATTACTTTGAATCCAAAACAAAACACCCCACTGAAAAGGAGAATTACACACACAAACATGAATGAAAAATTCTCAACAAGATACTAGCAAATCGAATCCAATAATACATTTAAAGAATTATTCACCACAATCAAAGGGATTTATTCCTAGGCTGCAGGAGTGGTTCAACATCTGCATAGCAATCAACACGATACATCACATTAATAAAAGAAAGGATAATGACCACATGATCCTCTCAATAGATGTAGAAAAAAAATTTGACAAAATACAGCATCCTTTCTTGATACAAACGCTCAAGAAAGTAGGGAAAGAAAAACATACCTTAAGATCATAAAGGCTGTTTATGAAAGACCCACAGCTAAAACCATCCTCAATGGGAAAAACTGAGGAAACCCCCACCCCCTAAGGTCAGGGGCACAATGGAGATGTCCACTCTTACCCCTGTTGTTTGACTTAGTGTTGGAAGTCCTAGCCTCAGCAATTAGACAACAAAAATAAAGAAAAGGCATCCAAATTGTCAAGGAAGGAGTCAAACCCTCACTCTTCACAGATGACATGATCTCTACCAAGAGACTGCTAGAACTGATACATGAATTCAGCAAATTTGCAGGAAAAATAATCAACATACAGAAATTGGTTGCATTTCTATACACTAGTAATGAAGGAGCAGTAAGAGAAATCAAGGAATCAATCCCATTTACAATTACACCAAAAACTATAAAATCCCTAGGAATAAACCTAACCAAAGGGGTAAAAGATCTGTATGCTGAAAACTGTAGTGTTTATAAAAGAGATTGAAGAGGACACAAAGAAATGGAAAAACATTCCATGTTCATGGATCAAAAGAACAAATATTGTTAAAATATTGATACTACCCAAAGCAACCCCTATCAATGCAATCCCTATCAAGTCAACACCAGCATTCTTCACAGAACTAGAACAAACAATCCTAAAAGTTGTATAGTACCAGAAAGACCATGATTGGCAAAGAAATGTTAAAAAAGACAACCAAAGCTAGAGGCATCACAATTCTGGACTTCAAGCTGTATTACAAAGCTATAATCATCGAGAGAGTATGGTACTGGCACAAAACCAGATACATACATCAATGGAACAGAATAGAGAACCCAGAAGTGGGTCAACAAATGTATCGCCAGCTAATCTTCGACAAAGCTAGAAAGACTATCCACTGGAAAAAAGACAGTCTCTTCAGCAAATGGTATTGAGAAAACTGGACAGCAACATGCAGAAGAATGAGCCTGGACCACTTTCTCACACCATACACAAAAATAAACTCAAAATGGATGAAAGACCTAAACACAAGAAAGAAATTATGAAAATCCTAGAGGAGAAAATAGGCAGCAACCTCTTAGACCTCTGCCACAGCAACTTCTTACTAGACATGTCTCTGGAAACAAGGGAAACAAAAGCAAACATAAAGATAAAAAGCATCTGTAGAGCGAAGGAAACAATCAACAAAACTAAAAGGCAATGGACAGAATGGGAGACGATATTAGCAAATGACATATCAGATAAATGGTTAGTGTCCAAAATCTATAAAGAATGTATCAAACTCAACACCCCCCCAAAAAAACCAGTCCAGTGAAGAAATGAACAAAGACATGAACAGATACTTTTCCAAAGAAGACATCCAGATGTCTAACAGACACATGGAAAAATGCTCAACATCACTCATTATTAGGGAAATACAAATCAAAACCACAATAAGAAACCACCTCGCACCTGTCAGAATGGCTAAAATTAATAACTCAGGAAATAACAGATGGTGAATATGAGGAGAAAGGGGAACATTTTGCACGGTTGGTAGGAATGCAAACTGGTGCAGCCAGTATGGATATTCCTCAAAAAATTAAAAATAGAGCTCTCCTACTACCTAGCAATTGCACTACTAGGTATTTATCCAAAGGATACAAAAATGTTGATTCAAAGGGGCACATGTGCCCCAATGTTTATAGCAGCACTATCAACAATAGCCTAATTATGGAGAGAGCCCAAATGTCCACTGACTGATTAATGGATAAAGAAGACGTGATATATATATATCATACAATTTCACTCATATGTGGAATTTCAAACACAACAGATGAACAGAGATAATAAAGGGAAGGAAAAATAAAATAAAAACAGAGGAGGCAAACCGTAATAGACTCTTAAAGGCAGAGAACAAACTAACAGTTGTTGGAGGGGAGAAGGTGGGGGGATGGGCTAAATGGGTGATGGACATTAAGGAAGACACTTGTTGGGATGAGCACTGGATGTTATATGTAAGTGATGAATCACTAAGCTCCACTCCTAAAATCATTATTACACTGTATGTTAACTAGCTTGGATTTAAATAAAATTTTTAAAAACAAGTCTGATAGTGCTGACAGCCACACGCTGATGTGAATATGCTTAATGCCACTGAACTGTACCCTTGAAAATAGTCAAAATGATAAATTTTAGGTTATATATATTTTACCACAATTTAAAAAGTAAAAAAAAAGTACAATTCCAGGGGTGCTGCATAGTTCAGTTGGTTAAGCATCAAACTCCTGATTTCAGCTCAGGTCATGGTCCGTGAGATTTAGCCCCGAGTTGGGCTCTGTGCCAATAGCGTGTAGCCATCTTGGGATTCTCTCTCTCTCTCTGCCCCTCCCCTGTTCATGCTCTCTCTAAATAAATAAATAAACTTCTAAAAAAAGAAGAATATAATTTCATCGACGATGCCAACTAGAAATACATAGAAAAATTTCAGGAAATGTAAAACCTATATACTGAAAACTGTCATTGCTGAGAAAAATTAAAAATCTTAATAAATGGAGAAATACACCCAGTTTTTTTTATTGGAAGACTCAATATCAATGTTAGTTCTCTTCAAATTCATCTATAAGTTCAATGTAATCTGTAAGCTCCCATGTGGCTTTTTAATAGAGCTGGAAAAGCTGATGCTAAATTAGATATGAAAACGCAAAAAATTTCTACTAGACAAAACAATTTTTTAGGAAAAAAGAAATGTTGGAGGATTCCTATTGCCAGATTTCAAAATGTACTATAAACCTATAGCAATCAGCAAGTGTGGTGTTGGCATCAGGGTAGAATATAGATCAAGAGAACAATATGTAGAGTCAGTTGATTTTCACCAAAGGTGTCAAGGCAATTCAATACAGCAAAATATTTCTTAAAACAATTGGCCATGGAAAAAAAAAAGGGGGGGGGAAGAAGGCAGAAATCCACTTATATCTTTATTTCACATGCAAAAACAAAAGAAAATGTGTGTAGATCCTTACCTCACACTGTACAGAAAAATTAACTCAAAATGGACCAGAAACCTAATTCACAGCTTGTCAACCTCAGCATTACTGACATTTTGGGCCAAATAATTCTTTGCTGTTGGGGGGGCTGTCCTGTGCACTGTAGTGTGTTTGGCACCGTCACTGGCCTCTACCTATTAGATGCGAGTAGCACACCCCACCCAGTTGTGACAGTCCAAAAGGCCTCCAGATATTCCTAAATGTCCCCTGCAGGGCAAAACTATTCCCAGCTGAAAACCACTGACCTAACATAAAACTGTAATTATAAAATGTTTAGAAGAAAACATAGCAGGAAATCTTTCTTGACTTAGTATAGACAAAGATGTCTTAGATATGAAATAGACACTAAAGGCACAATTCACAAATAAATTGGACCTTAAAGTTACAAATTTTTTAGCTCTTCAAAAGAAACCATTAAGAAAATGCAAAGACAAGCCACAGACTAAGAGAAAATATTTGCAATGTGTATATCTCATAAAGCAATTGTATCTAGACTGTGTAAACAACTATTAAGAAGATAAACAATGGGAAAAAGACATTTCACATAAGAACATATATAAATTGTTAATAAAGGCATGAAAAGATGCCCAACTTTATTAGTCATTAAAGAAACACAAGTTAAAAGCATGAGACACAAAACACACCGTCTGAAATGGCTATACCCAACGATGCTGACAATACCAAGAGCTGACCAGTATGTCAACAAACTGGACCTCTCACACACTGCTGGTGTGACTGCAAAATGATATAGTCACTTTGAAACCTCTTTGGCAGTTTCTTCTCAAAATTAAATATAAAAAAAATCAAACATACACTTAGCATACGACCCAGCAACTTCACTCCTAGAGAAATAAAAACAGGTGTCTTCACCAGGACTTTTTTCCTTTTAAAGTTTATTTATTTGTTTTGAGAGGGTGAGAGAGAGAGCAAGGGAGAGACAGAGAAAGAGAGAATCCCAAGCAGACTCTGTACCATTGACACAGAGCCCAATGCAGGGCTTAAACCCACAAACCATGAGATCATGACCTGAGCTGAAACCAAGAGTCGGACACTTAACCAACTGAGCCACCCAGGAACCCCTGCATGAGGACTTGAACACAAATGTTCTCAGCAACTTTATTCACAACAACTCAAAACTGGAAGCCATCCATCAACTGAGAAATGGATAAACAAAATGTGGTATATCCATGTCATAGACTGCTACTCAGCAGCACAGAAGAATACTGATAGCATGCAACACCAATCACCCCAAAGACACGTGATAGGTGAAAGAAACCAGACTCAAAAGATTACATGTTAAATGATTCTATTTAGAAAACAAATGCTAGAGAAGGCAACACTAGAAACTTTCTGAAACTGGATCATGATATTGGTTGTACGACCATATACGTTTCCTAAAATCACTGAACGGCACATGATGAACGGTAAATTCCATGGTGCCTAAGTTTAAAGCTGTTTCAAAGAAAAGAAAAGCTGTGTGGCAACTGGCATTGTACCTCTCGGGTCTCGCTTGAGAAAGCAGCTTCTGTTCAGCTGTAATGAGCACAGTCAGCCTCCAGCCTCCAATACCTCTGCCTCATCCTTTCAATCCAAGGCTTTGCTCCAACTGGGCAGTCAGCCCCCAGCCAAGGACTGGCTAATCCTGTGAATACAAGAGTCTGCAACGTGTCCTCCAGGTTTTCCTTATGGGATCCTGCTTCCTCCTCCTCCTCGCAGGAGCTATCCCCAGGAAGACTCCAGCTTTCCTAACTCACGTTAATGTCAGCTACCTGGTGAACCCACCCAACACAACCCCCCGTGCAACGCTGGGGCAGCAGCCTAACTTAGTATTTCTTCAGTGACACACCTCGCATTAAGTGGGATACATAAAACTAGTAATAGTCTCTAGTTCACTTACAAAACCTATTTTTCAGACCTTTTAGACTTTGGAGCTGTAATTAAGGGACCACGGGGCTCATATTATCTATGAATGTGCTTTTTGGAGATTACATAACTTGCGCAGACTCATATAAACCAGGTGATGGAAAAACCAGTGTTTGAATGTCTCTGCATGGTCCATCGAGCTTACTCGGGCTCAACAGTGCAACTCTGAGAATGTCTGCTGGACTAGTAAGAATCAATTTTAAAATATTTAGTTAGTGCCCACCACATGCAGGTCACTATTCTAAGGGCTGTATATGTTTTGTATCCAGTAGACCTCATCATCACATGGTCCTTATATGTGAAATCAAAGTCTTTTCAAGAAACCTTAACTAGCAGTGTTTTTCAGCCTTTTTTTAAATAGCGCAACTCTTTATTCATGTGAGGTCAGGTGAAAGTTGCCACAGGTGAAAACGGATCACTGGTTAAACTTCTCCGGTTAAATGTTAGGAGGGGAAAAGGGAAGGTTACAGATTCTCACCCAAGGATCCGGTCTTCCTTCCCCAAAGGGATCATCTAAGCCTATGTGTCTGTACGCACTGATGGGATGGCCCCGCCTAGGCCAGTCCTTCGTTAACAAAGAAACAAACACCTCCAAAGCCACTCAACTAGGGAGTGATAATTCTATGAAAATAATCAAAACATCAGGAATCCTTACCCACAATGTTTTCTCCCTTTGCACCCCAGACGACTCAAACCAAAATTGTCTACGCATAAAAGATAAAGTCAAACACAACACATCAGAAGTGTGAATCACAAAGGAGATTTCATTTGATGCAGTTAAAGCTTTTTCGTGTTACGAAAGCCACTCCCGTTATTTTGTGTATGCACTGCCACATTTTCAGATAGAACATTTCTCAAAAATGTTATATTAAATATTACCAGCATCTCATGTTTTTAGAAATGACATTTAGGGGCCTAAGAGATTTAATTTCCTCATAGACATTATTATTACAATAGATTTAGTTATTTACAGTGATGTCTTCTGACAATTGCATTTGAAAAGCATTTGAAAATTCTGAGTGGATGCGCTTAACAAAGGATTTATAGGAGCGCTTCTCCAACTTTAATGTGAATTTGAATCACGGGGGATATCGATAAAAGGTAAACGCTGATTCAGTAGATCTGGGATGGGGCCAGAAATTCTGCATCTTTGAAAAGTTCCGAGATGACGTCCTTGGAAGCTGTTTGAGTAGCAAGGATTTGGAATACTTGGAGGGCCATTATAGATTTATATCCCATTTACTTCTAAACAGGAATTAACAATACAGGGATTTTAATGTCTTATTAAACTGAAATACTGTTTCTAGCAGTGTGTTGCAATCATGTTGTAAATTTCCTATCAAGTCATTTCTTTGAAAACCGCCTAGGTCAATGACTCTTACCTCTGATGGATGTGACATTAGAATCATCGGAGGAGATTAAAAATATACAAACTTCAGATAGCATCACAGGGATTCAGATTTAACTTGTCTAGGCATCCATGTACTTGGGTTATGTATTTTTTATGAGTTCTATGCAATTTCATCACCTGTGAGGTTTGTGTATCCCTTATGAAGTGAAGGCAGGTCATGTTCCCATCTCAGTGATCACTGCCCTTTAAAACCACACCTGCTTCCCTACCAGCTTCCTCTACTTCCTAGACTCCTGGAAACCACTAATCGGTTTTCCATTTTTATAAATGAGTTATTTCAAGATTTTTATGTAAATGGAATTGTACAGTATGTAACCTTTTGACATTGGCTTTTATCACTCCACATAATTCTCTGGGAACAATTCCAGAAAAACTTTCATTTTTATTGTTGAGCAGTATTCCAAGGCATGGATGTGCCCCACTTTAAAAAATCAATCCTTGAATAGGGTGAGGATAATGTGAAATGCCCTAGTCCTGTGTGATGTTGATGTGTTAAAGTGACCAGATCATGTGGTACACCTGGATATTTGGTCAAATCTTATTCTGGGTGTGTCTGTGAGGATATTTCTGGATGAGATTAACATTTGAACCCATGGACTGAGTAAAGCCTATTGCCCTCCCTAATGTGAGTGGGTCTCATCCAATCAGTTGAAGGTCTGGATAGAACAAAAGGCTGAACCTCCTTGGGTAAAGGGAACTCTTCCTTCCTAACTGCCTTGATCTGACATCCATCTTTTTCTGCCTTTGGACTCAAACTGAAATAGTGTCTTTTAGCTTTGATCTTGAGTCTGCCAGCTTTCAAACTGGAACCCACATCCCCAGCTCTCCTGGTCCTATAGCTGTTAACTGTAGATCTTGAGAATTCTTAGCCTTTATAGTCATGTGAGCTAAGTGTTTACAATAAATAACTCCTGTTGATTCTGTTTCTCTGGAAAACCTTTAACTAATGCGTTCAGTGTGTAGCATAAAGTATGTCATTAAATATTTGCTGAATCTGGATCTAAATCCAAGGGGAACTGACAACTAAACTTTTTAAGTCTTTAAAAGAAGGGTATTTGGTGACATAATTTGATGGATGATGTAGGAAGCTAACCAACTTGGCAAAGTGGATCAACTATTGATAGAGCAGAGGAGTCCAGTTGGTCATTCTCCCTCACCTTAGGATGATTCCCGAGGGGACCCAAGATCTCAACTGGATTAAATCATCAGGCACAGAGTTCATTGGAGCAGAGAGAAGCCATGGAGCACTGTGAAATCTGTTGGTAGAACTTGATTCTAGTCTTTACCTACTACTTGATAGAACCAGTTAGGTTGACTTAACCTCTTTGACTCCTAGGTTTCTTAAGTGTATAATTGGGATAGTTGTGGCACTGTACATCTCATACAAATATAAGGATTCTCACAAGGATTGAAGATACAAAGTATGAAAGGCCTTTATAAACTATCAAGCACTATAACAACATAAACTATAATTTCCCTTATTTCTGTCCTAGCAGCACACAAGCTTGTTTGCACTAATTATCAAGAAATAAAAAATCAGGACAGATTGATGAGATAATTGAGTTTAAGACACTGACAGCGTTTCTCCGAGTCAACTAGGGGTTTGACTTTTAATGGCAAATGGGGTCAGAGAATGAGGGTGTGGGGCTGTGTAAAGTGAGTAGTATTAGAGGTGAGACCTTCCAAATAAAACCAAAACTCTGGACAGGTATACACTTGATGAGAAAGAAAACTGGAAAAAAATTCACTCTTTGAGAAAGAAACTAGACTATTTGGTTCGGAGTTTCAATCACGGAAAGAAGATTATTGCTTTCATACAAGCCATATTTCTGAACCAAATACAATTTATAAAATCAATAAAGAAGTCCACTGAATATATTTGTAAGTTTGAAACATACTTATAAATAATGGCTATCAAAAGAAACCATAATGGAAATGAGATAACATTTAGAACTGAAGAAAAATCTCCTAGGCTAAAGTTAAAGCAATAGTTAGAGGGAAATATATAGCTCTAATTTATTTTATTATATTATTATTATAGCTTATGNTTGAAGAAAGTAAATAAAATAATAAACTTGATATTATAAATTAACAACAGAATAAAAATAAACAAATCAAATATTCAAAAGATGAGTCCTTGAAAACACTGATAAAATAGGTAAATTTCTGAAAGCTTGATCAAGCTAATCACTATCTTAGAGACATAGAGGACAGCATAAAACTCACTGATAATGTTAAATATATAGTCAAAGTTAGGTTCTGTAGTATCATGTAAATGATGCATAATTGACTTACAGCTCTCGTTTAGAAATTAAAAACCAAATGTAGTGAAAATCACCATAGTTATAATAATCTGTAATTAGTTACATGATATAAAAATATATAAATTTTAACATCAATCCCCTAAAATGTGAGTGGGAAGAGAGTTAAATTATAAAGCATAGAAATTGTATAGAAGTTAATGGTTTAAAATAAGGTGTTAGAAGTTTAAGATATTTAAGTAAGCCTAATGGTAACCAACTAGGAAAAAACCTATAGTATTTACCTAAAATATGATAAGGGATTCAAAGTATGCTGATACTACAACACATCAAAATACACAAAAAGGACAGCAGGATAAGAAGCAAAGAACAACAGATCTACAAAACAACCAGAAAACAATGAACAAATGGCAATAATAAATTCCTTACTTATCAACAATTATTTTAAATACAAATGGATTAAATTCTCCAACAAAATATATAGGATGGCTAAAAGGATTTAAGAAATCCAACAACATGCTGCCCACATGAGACTCTAATAAAACACACATACACTGAGACTAAAGGGATTGAAAAGACATTTCAAACAAATGGTGACAAGAAAAACAAAGCAGGTAACTTTGCTTATATAAGACAAAACAGACTTTAAACTAAAAATGGAATAAAAAGACAAAGAAGGTCACAAGATGATAGAAAGATGAATCCACCAAGAAGACAGGACAATTAATATTTATGTGTAATATAAATACCGCCTGAGTGGCTCAGTTGGTTGAGCTTCCAAATTTGGCTCAGGTCATCATCTCGCAATTTGTGAGTTCAAGCCCTATGTTGGGCTCTGTGCTAACAGCTCAGAGCCTGGATCCTGCTTCAGATTCTGTGTCTCCCTCTCTCTCTGTCCCTCCCCCACTCACGCTTTCAGAAACAAACATTAAAATTTTTTTAAATTTATGTGTAAAAAATATAAACTAAAATAAAAATATTAGAAACAATAAAAATATTTATGTCGCCAAGGTCTAAGCATTTAATACACAAAGTAAAAACTAATAAAAACAAAAGTCATAAACAGCAATAGTAGTTGAGGACTTTAATACTTCACTCCCAACAATGGATAAGTCACAGACAGAGAATCCCTAAGAAAGCAAAAGATTTAAACAAATGGTTCCAAATGGAACTAACAGGCAGATACAGAACATCCTATTCAACAAAAGCAAGATATACATTTTTCTCAAGTGCACATAGAACATCGTCTAAAAGTAACTATGTGTGTGGTCACAAAAGCAGTGTTAGAAAATTTGAAAAGACAGAAATCATACCATGTATCTTCTCTGGCCACAGTAGTGTGAGGCTGGAAGTCAATAACAAGAAAACTGAATAATTTATGAGCATACAGAAATTCAACAACACTCTTCTGAACAACCAATGGATCAGGAAAAATTAAAGAAGAAATAACATATCTTGAAATCAGTGAAAATGGAAACACAACATACCAAAACTTATGGAATACAGCAAAAATGGTTTTAGGAGAGAAATTCATAACAATAAATGCCTACCATAGAAGACAGTTCCCCCGCCCCCCGCCCTCGCCTATACCAAAAACACAAACAAAACCAAAAAAATGCAACAAATGTCTACACTTTAATGCAGTAAAATAACAGAGACCAAAATTAGAAGAAAGAAAATAATGTAGAGCAGAAATAAATGAAACAGCAGGAAAACAATAGAAATGATTAACCAAATTAAGAGTGTTTTTTGCCAAAGTAAACAAAGTGACAAACTTTTACCTAGAATAATCAAAGAGAGGACCCAAATCAACAAAATTATAAATAAAACAAGAGACATTAAAACTGATACAACTGAAGTACAAAGAATCATGAGAGGATGCTATGAACAAATATAAGCCAACAAAATGGACAATCTGGAAAAAATGGAAAAATTCTGAGAAACATACAACTCACCAAAACTGAATCAGGAAGAAATAGAAAATTTGAGTAGACCAATTATTACTAAGGAGGCTGAAGCAGTAATCAAAATTCTCACAACACAGAAAAGCCCAGACTAGATGCTTCACTGCTGAATTTTACCAAACACTTCAGAATTGATGCCAATTCTTCTCAAATATTTTCAAAAAATTGTAGAGCGCAGAACGTCTCTAAACTCATTTTATAAGGCCAGCATTCTCTTGACACCAAAGTCAGATAAGAACGCCACCAGGAAAGAAGTATCTCTGGAAAACATAGGGGCCTAAATTCTCAAAAAATACTAGCAAACTGAATTCAGTACCATATCAAAAGGATGAATCGCCATGACCAAGTGGGATTTATACCTTGAATGCAAAAATGGTTCAACATCTGCAAATCAATCAATGTAATACAGCTCATTAATAGGATTAAAGAAAAAATCACGTTCATCTCAATAGACACAGAAAAAGCACATGATAAAATTCAACATATATTCATGATTTTTAAAAACCTTAATAAATTATAGGAGAAACATAGTTCAACACAACGAAAGCCACGTAGGATAAGTCCAATTGCTAACATTATACTTAGTCGTGACATGTTGAAAGCTTTTAGATCAAAAACAAGACAAGAGCACCTACTCATACTAGTCTTATTCTATGTAGCAGTAGAAAGAAGTACATGCCAGAATAGTCAAGCAAGGAAAAGATGTAAAATACATCATAACTGGGAAGAAAAAATTTCTCTATTTGAAGATAATGTGATTTATATAGAGAAAATACTAAAGAATACACACACACACACACAACCAAATCTAATCAATGAATTTAGTAAAGCTGTAAGATACAAAATTAACCTATAGAATCAGAAGTTTTTCTATATAGTAATGACAAGTTGTCTGAAAAAAAGAAATAAACAAAATGTCCCATTTCTAATAGCATCAAAAACAAATACTTAGGAATAAACTTATCAAGGAGGTTAAAATTCTCCTCTTGGAAAACTACATGACACTGATGAAATAAATCAAAGAACACACCAAAAATGGAAAAGTATCCTGTGTTCATATCTTAGAAGAATACTGTTAAAATGTCAATATAGCCAAATACCATATAAAGAATTGATACATTTTTTTCAAGGTTCTATTTAAATTTGTTAGTTAACTTACAGCATAATATTACTTTCAGGAGTATTATTTAGTGATTCATCACTTACATGTAACACTCAGTGCTCATCACAAGTCCCCTCCTTAATACCCATCAGTCATTTAACCTATCGCATGCCCACCTTCCCTCCAGCAACTCTTAGTTTTTCTCCATAGTTAAACGTCTGTTTTAGGGTTTGTCTCTCTTTTTTCTCCACCTATGTTCATCTGTTTTGTTTCTTAAATTCCACATATGAATGAAATCATATGGTAGTTATCTTTCTCTGACTGGCTTATTTTGCTTAGCATAATATGCTATTGTTCAATCCACATCATTGCAAATGGCAATATTTCATTCTTTTTTATGGCTGAGTAATATTCCATTGTGTGTGTGTGTGTGTGTGTGTGTGTGTGTGTGTGTGTGTGTGTATCACCTCTTCTTTATCCATTCACCAATCAAGGGACATTTGGGGTCTTTTCATAATTTGGCTATTGTTAATAATGTTGCTATAAACAACATTGGGGCTCATGTGTCCTTTTGAATTTGTATCAAGGTGCCAATGACATTTTTTTTTTTTACGGAGGTAGAAAAATAATTACAAAATTTATATGAAACTGCCAAAGACTCCAAATAGCCAAAGTAATGTTGTGAAAGAAGAACAAAGCCTAAAGCATCACACTTTCTGATTTTAAGCTACAGTGAAAAGCTATAGTGCTCAAAACTATGTGGTACTGGCATAAAAACAGACCAAGAGATCAACGAAACAGAATTGAGAGCCCACAAATAAGCTCAAGAATATACAATCAACTAATATTTGACAAGCCTAAAATACTAAATGGAGAAAAGTCCATCTCTTCAATAAGTAGTACGGGGAAAATGGAACATTCATGTGTAAAAGAATGAAACTAGACCCTTATCTTACATGCTTGTAAAAATAGATTTAAGACCTAAATCTAAGTCCTAAAACCATGACATTCCTGAAAGAAAATATAAAAAGTTCTGCGATGTTGGTCTTGGCAATGGTGTTTGGATATGACACCTAAAGCAAAGGCAACAAAAATTATACAAGTGGAACCACATCGAACTTAAAAGCTTCTGTGCAGCAAAAGAAACAAACCAGACAAAGAAAAGACAACTTACGGAATGTGAGGAAATATTTGCAAATCATGTACTGGATAATCATTTAATATCCAAAATAAGGATTTCATACACCCAAGAGCAACAAACAAAAAATAATCCAATTAAAATGCATAAATGAGCCAAATAGATAGTATTCCAAAGAAGATACATGAATGACCAACAGGTACAGGAAAATGTGCTAATACCACGAGTTATCAGATAAATGCAAATCAAAGCTACAATGAAATATCACTTCACAGCTGTTAGGATGGCCATCAGCAAAAAGTCAAAAGATGATGCTATGAAGGATGTGGAAAAAAGGAAATACTTGGGCACTGTTGGGGGGATTGTGCTGGCACAGACACTATGGAAAACAATACGGAAAAAAAAACAGTATTTTTAATTTTCTGTTAAAAATAGAAGTATCCATTCTGGAGAAAATGGAAGAGTAGGAGGAACCTAAGGTTACTTTGACTCACAGATACACCTAGATAACACCGATAGCAGTATGCATAACCCAGAAAAGGAGCCTAAGTCTGGCAGAAAAGACTCTCCGTAGATCATTGTAAAGAAGAGGTCGTGTGGAAAATGGTAGGGTGAGCAGAGACATGGTTGGGAAACAAACTGACCCGCAAGGCTGACTGCAGGAGGGAAGGACACCACAGGCACAGAGAAGGGGGAGGAGCGGACCCCACGCTAGTCACCTCCAACATAGGGGACCGGCACTGGGAAGACAAATCCCTGTAACATGTGGCTTTGAAAACAACAGGGGCCTAACTTCACAAGTTTTTACAACCAGCGGGGCTCAACACTTGGAACTTTAAAAATCAGCAGGCTCAGCTCTGGGAGAGTCAGTGAGCAATAGGAAAATAAGTGCTCATCCTTAAAGAGCCAGCATAACCAATAGCCCCACTGAGATACAGCATAGAAAGAGCAGTTTGAAAAACACCTGCGTGCATGAGAAGGAGCTTTATTTACTGAACTCAATGTGTGCTGGAGTGGCAGGGACCTGTAGAGGATTTCTCCAAGAACAAAAGGGCTGGCAAGCACAATGTCTCACCCCATCCCAAGCCCAGATAACCCCACACATGTGAGAAGCAAAATGAAGACTCTCCACGTAGCTTGCTAAAAGTGCCTGCCCCTCTGCATTCTCCTGCAGGTCTGCCCCGTCCAACCCACCCTCAGCAGGAGTCCATCCAAAGCTGTGCCAAAAGCATGGCCTTGTGCAACAGCCTGATAGTGGCCAGCATTACTCCAAAGTGACTCCTGTCATGAGGTGAGAGGGAGATAACCACACACACCAGTTTTACATTGGCCCCAGAAGTGGGCTTGTGACAGACATCCTCTGACTACGGGACCTGTCAGGTCCGCTGATGAAAGCCTGTCAGGGAACGGCACAAGGAGAGAACCCTGAAGGTCAGTGGGACTGCATCCCTGGCATGCCTGGTCTGACAACTCAAGCCCAAGGCAGTCTCAGTCTGGCTTATTAACAATACAGGGAGCAAACACTGCCCACAACAGGCAAAGGGAGCCATTGCAGATGACTGGGCTGAAGGCAAATGTGGTTCAGCCAGCAACAGCAGAGTACGCACAGCATGCAAAGGAGACAGTCCCTGAAGCACCAGGTTCTGGTAAACAGGGAACATTGCGCTGCAAGGCACTACAGGATCTCTTTCTTCTTCAGGAGACCAGTACTTTCAAGATCAGGAGACATAGCTGAGTTTTCTAATACATAGAAACACAGAGAGAGAGTTAGACAAAATGGGGAGACAGATGGGTATGTCCCAAATAAAAGAACAAAATCACAGCAAAAGAGCTACATGAAATGGAGATAAGCAATATGCGTGATTGAAAATTTAAAATAATGGTGATAAAAATACAGGACTTGAGAAGAGTGGCAGAACCTCAGTGTGACCCTCAACAAAAAGAAGATACAAAAAAGAACAAATCAGAAATGAAGAACTCAAAAACAAGTTGAAAATACATTATAGGGACTGGGCACCTGGAAGACTCAGGTCGAATGGAAGAATGTCGGACTCTTGATTTCTACTCATTTCATAATCCCAGGGTTGCAGGATTGAGTCATGCATTGGGCTCTGCACTGAGCATGGATCCTGCATGAAGTTCGTTCTCTCTCTCTCTCTCTCTCTCTCTCTGTCTCTCTTCTCTGCTCCCTCCCCCACTTGCACATGCTCTCTCTAAAACAAACAAAAAATACACTATAGGGAATAAACAGTAGACTAGAGGAAGCAGAATGAATCTGTGAGCTGGAAAATGGAGAAATAAAAAGCAATCAAGATGAACAGGAAAAGGAAAAAAAGAAAAGAGTAATAAAAAATGAGAATAAGTGAAGAGAACTCAGTGATAACATCAAGCATAGTAACATTTACATTATAGGGATCCCAGAAGGAGGAGAGAAAGAAAAGGGAGCAGAAAAATAAATTATTTGAAGAAATAATAGCTGAAAACTTCCAAAATCTGGGAAAGGAAACAGAAATCCAGATCGAGGGGGCAGAGAGAGCCCCCAACAAAATCAACCCAAGGGGGTCCACACCAAGACATATCAGTAATTAAAATGGCAAAAAAGTAGTGATAGAGAATTTTAAAAGCAGAGAGAGAAAAGAAAGTAGTTACATAAAAGGAAAACCCCATAAGGCTATTAGCTGATTTTTCAGCAGAAACTTTACAGTCCAGAAGGGAGTGGTATGATATATGCAAAGTGCTGAAAAGAAAAAACCTGCAATCCTAGCCAGCAAGACTATCATTCAGAATAAGAGAGATAAAGAGTTTCCCAGACAAACAAAAGTTAAGAGAATTCATCAGCACTAACCTAAGTTTACAAGAAATGTTAAAGAAATTCTTTGAGTGGAAAGGAAAGACCATAAGCAGGAATAAGAAGAGAAGGAAACACAAATGGAGTAAAATCAATAGATATATGAGAAATCACTCGAGGCATTCAAAAAATAAAAGAATGTCAAGTGTGACAATTCTAAAATTGTATACCTAAAGTATGGGGGAAAGGGAGTAAAAATTCAGTACTTTCAGAATTGATTCAAGCTTAAATGACCACCAACTTAATGTAGACAGACTATGCATAAAATGTTATATATGAATCTAATGGTAACCACAAATCAAAAACCTGTAAATAAAAACAGCAAACCATGAGAGAAGAGAGCAAGAGAAGAAAGGAACATCAGAACTACAAAAACTATCTTAAAACAAGTAAACAAGTGGCAATAAGTACATACTTATTGATAATAACTTTAAATGAAAATGGACTAAATGTTCTAGTAAAAAAACATAAGATTATTGAATGGATGAAAAATCAAGACCCATTTACATGCTGCTTACAAGTGAATAATTTCAGACCCAAACACATGCAGATTCAAAGTGAAGGGGTGGAAAAACATTTGTCATGCAAGTGGAAGTGAAAAGAAAGGTGTTCTGGCAGTACTTCTATCAGACAAAATAGCTAAAAACAAAGATCATAACAAGAGACAAAGAAGGGCACCATATAATCATAAAGAGAATAATCTAACAAGAAGATATAACAATTGTAAATATTTATGCACCCAACATGAAAACACCCAAATACATAGAACAGTTATCAACAAACATAAAGAACATAATCAATAGTAATATGGTAATAGTAGGAGACTTTAACACCCTACTTACATCAAAGGATAGATCATCCAAACAGAAAATCAACAAGCAAACAGTGGCTTTGGATGACCCATTGAACAAGATGGATCTAACATTCCATCTTGAAACAGTAGATGACACATTCTTTTCAAGTACATGTGGCATATTTTTCAGTATAGATCACCCGTTAGACCACAAAACAAGTCTCAATGAATTAAAAAAGATTGAAGTCATATTATCCATCTTTTCTACCATAATGCTATGAGGCAAGAAATCAACAAGAAAAAAAAAAAAAAAACAGAAAAGAACACAAACACATGGAGGTTAAATAACATGCTGCTAAATAATGAATGGATCAACCAAGAAATCAAAGAGAAAATAAAAAATGCAATGGTCTAAAATCTTTGGGATTGCCACCCCAGGAAGGAAATAATAAAGATTAGAGCAGAAATAAATAACAAAGAAACAAAATCAATAGAACAGATCTCTGAAACTAGGGGCTGATTCTTTGGAAAGATTAACAAAATTGATAATCCTGTAGAAAAAAGAGAGACAGACAGACAGAAAGAGAGAGAGAGAGAACTCAAAACACAATCAGAAAGGAAAGAGGAGAAATAACAACACCACAGAAATACAAAGGATTATAAGAGAATATTATGAAAAAATATGCCAACAGATTGGACAACATAGAGAAAATGGATAAATTCCTAGAAACATATAACCTCTCCAGAAAAAGAAGAACTGAGCAGGCTAATTAACAGCAATGAAATTCACTCAGTAATCAAAACACTCCCAGCAAACAAAAGTCCAGGGTCAGATAGCCTCACAGGTGACTTATACCAAACATTGAAGGAAAAGAAAAAATAGAAGGGGGAGGAAAGCTTCCAAATTCATTCTGAGGCCAGCATTACCCTGATACCAAAACTAGATAAAGACAATAGCAAAAAGAGATCTACAAGGCCAGTATCTCTGACAAACATAGATAGAAAAATCCTCAACAAAATATTAGCAAACTTAATCCAACAATACCTTTAAAAAATCCTTCACCACAATCAAGTGGGATATATTCCAGGGATACAGGTGTGGTTCAATATTCACGAATCACATTGACTGATAATATCACATTAACAAGAGAAAGGATTAAAATCATATAATCATTTCAACAGATGCAGAAAAAGCATTTGACAAAGTACAACATCCATTAATGATTTTAAAAACCTTCAACCAAGTGGATTTACAGGGAATATACCTCAACAAAATAAAGGCCACATATGAAAGACCCAGAGCAAACATGACTTAATGGTGAAAAACTCAGAATTTTCCCCCTAAGGTCAGGAAAAAGATAAGGATTTCCACTCTCACCACTTTTATTCTACATAGTACTGGAATTCCTAGCCACAGAAATCAGACAACAAAAAGAAATTAAAAGCATCCAAATTGGTAGGGAAGAAATAAAAGTCTCACTATTTTCAGGTAATGTGATAGTACATAAAGAAACCCCTGAAGATTCCACCAAAAAACTACTAGAACTGACAAATGAATTCGGTAAAGTCACAGGATACAAAATCAATATATATAAGTCTGTTGCATTTCTATACACACTAATAATGAAGTAGCAGAAAGAGAAATTAAGAAAAGAATCTCATTTACAATTGCAACAGAAATAACAAAATACCTAGGAATAACCTTAACCAAGGAGGTAAAAAACTGTACTCTGAAAACTATGAAAATTGATGAATGAAATGGAAGATGACACAAACAAATGGAAAAGCATTCCATGCTCATGAATTGGGAGAACAAATATTGTTAAAAACCTCCATGCTAACCAAAGCAATTTACACATTTAATGCAATTTCTATCAAAACACCAACAGCATTTTTCACAGAACTAGAACAAGTAATTGTAAAATTTGTATAGGAAGACAAAGGACCCTCAATAGCCAAAGCAATCATGGAGAGAACAAAACTGAAGGTATCACAATCCCTGATTTCAAGATATACTACACAACTGTAGTAATCAAAACAGTATGGTACTGGCATAAAAATAGACACACAGTTCAATGGAACAGAATAGAGAATCCAGAAATAAACCCACAATTATATGGCCAATTAGTCTTTAACAAAGGAGGCAATAGGTATAGGAAAGAGTCTATTCAACAAATGGTGTTGGGAAGTCTGGGTAGCTACATGCAAAAGACAAAAACTGGATCGCTTTCTCACACTATACACAAAAGTAAACTCAAAATGGATTAAAGACCTAAGTGTTAGAACTGAAACCATAAAAATCCTAGAAGAGAGCACAGGTAGTAATTTCTCTGGCATTGGCCACGGCAACATTTTTCTAGACATGTCTCCTGAGACAAGGGAAATAAAAACAAAAACAAATTATTAGGATTACATTAAAACAAAAGCCCTCGGGGCGCCTGGGTGGTCCACGCCAAAGTCTGCACACAGAATTTTTACTTTTTAAATGTTATTTAAATCCAAGTTAGTTAATATATAGTATAATAATGATTTCAAGAGTAAAGTTTAATGACTCATCACTGACATATAACAGTGCTCATCCCAACAAATGCCCTCCTTAATGCCCATCAGCCATTTAACCCTTCCCCTCACCCAACACACTGTCAGCAACCATGAGTTTGTTTTCTGTTTTTAAGTGTCTCGTATGGCTTGTCTCGCTCTCTGTTTTTATCTTATTTTTCTTGCCCTTCCCTGATGTTCTATTTTGTTTCTTAAATTCCCCATATGAGTGAATCATCTATTTATCTTTCTCTGACTTATTTCACTTAGCATAATACATTCTAGTTCCATCCACATTGTTGCAAATGCCAAGATTTCATTCTTTTTGATCAGTAATATTCTGTGTGTTTGTGTGCGTGCACATGTGCACACATGCGCGCATCACATCTTCTTTGTTGGTCAATGGACATTTGGGCTCTTTCCTTAATTTAGCTATTGTTGATACTGCTGGTATAAACATTGGGGTGCATATGCCCCTTTCGAATCAGCATTTTTGTATCCCTTAGATAAATACCTAGCAGTGTGATTGCTGGGTCGTAAGGTAGCTCTAATTTTAATTTTTTGACGAACTTCCATACTGTTTTCCAGAGTGGCTGCCCCAGTTTGCATTCCCACCAGCAGTGCAAGAGGGTTCCCCTTTCTCTTCATCCTCGCCAACATCTGTTGTTTCCTGCACAGTTAATTTTAGCCATTCTGACAGGTGTGAAGTGGTATCTCATTGTGGTTTTGATTTGTACTTCCCTGATGATGAATGATGTTGAGCATCTTTTCATGTGCACACAGATTTTAATACAACTTTTTTCATACCAAAATATAGAAACAACCCAATGTCTGTCAGTAGATGAATGGTTAAATAAATTCTGCTACATACAGACAATGAATTATTACTCAGTCAGTGCTAAAAAGAAATGAGCTACCAAGCATGAAAAGAGAGACGTAGGGGCAGACACCTTATTTTATGAAATAATGACTGAAAACTTCCCTAACCTGTGAAAGGAAACAGACATCCAGATCGAGGAAACCCACAGATTTACAAGTAAGATAAACCCAAAGAGACACACAGCAAGACATATTATAACTGAACTGTCAAAAGCTAAAGACAAAGAGAGAAGCTTAAAAGCAGCAAGAGAAAAACAACATGTTATGTGCCAGGAAATCCCCATAAGGCTATCAGCAAATCCTTCAGCAGAAAGAGTGCAGGCTAGAAATGAACCACATGAAATGTTAAAAGTGCTGAAAGAAAAAAAGACTGATCAAGAACACTCTACTATGTATATGTAAGTGATGAATCACTAAATTCTTTTCCTAAAATGATTATTACACTATATGTTAACTAATGTTGGTTTAAGTTAAAAAATAAACTAAAAAAAAAAGAACACTCCACCATGCAAAGTTATCATGAAGAATTGAAGAACAGAATAAGAGTATTGCAGATGAGCAAAAGTTAAAGGAGTTCATCACCACTAAACCAGCTTTTCAAAAATGTTAAGGAGACTTCTTTAAGCTGAAAAGAAAGGAAATAATCGGTTAAGAACACATAAGAAATAAATCTAAACTTAAATATATAATAGAGGTAGATTAATTACTTTTAAAGTTACCATAAAAGTTAAAAGACATAAGTAGTAAAAACAATGACTGCAATAATTAGTTCAGAAATACACCAAATAAAAAGATGTAAAAATTGATATAAAAAACATAAAAAGTGAGGGAAATGGTAAAAATCTGGAGCTTTAGAATGGGATCAAACTTAAGTTGTTACCAACTTAATGTAGACTGTTACAAATATGAGTTGTTATATGTAAGCCTTATAGTAATCATACAGATAACAACATTGTGAATACACAAAAGAGAAAGGAATGTAAACATACCACTAGACAAAGTCATCAAACCACAAAGGAAGAGGACAAATGAAAAAAGGAACAGTCAGAAACATAAAAACAGCCAGAAAACAATTAATAAATAATTCTTTTTTTTTTTTTTTGTAACATTTATTCACTTTTAAGAGACAGAGTGCAAGCAGGGTAGGGACAGAGAGAGGGAGACACAGAATCCAAAGCAGGCTCCAGGCTCCAAGCTGTCAGCAGAGAGTCCAATGCAGGGCTCAAACTCATGAACCTGAGCCAAAGTCAGATGCTTAACCGACTGAGCCACCTAGGTGCCCCAGAAAACAATAAATAAAATAAAGAAAAGCACATCATAATTACTTTAAATATAAATGGACTAGATTATCCAGTCAAAAGACATAACCTGATTTTTAAAATGGATAAAAAAAAAAAAAAGACATAACTGGATAAAAACAAGACTCATCTATATACTGTCTACAAGAGACTTACTAGGTTGTAAGGACACATACTACAAATGATGGGATGGAAAAATTTACTTTGAGCAAATGGAAACCATTAGAAAACTGGAGTAGCTATATTTATATCAGATAAAATAGACCTTAAAACAAAGACTGCATAAACATACAAAGAAGAGAATAACATAATGATAAGAATATCAATCCAGCACTAGAATGTAACATTTGTAAAAATTTATGCAGCCCACATACAGCACCTAAATATATAAAGCAAATATTAACAGACCTAATGGGAGAAATAGACAGCAATACAATAATAGTAGGGAACTTTAATACCATATTTTATCAATGGATAGGCCATCCAGACAGAAAACTGGCAAACATCAGTCTTAAATGACACATTAGACCAGACAGACTAACAGATTTACATAGAACATTCCATCCAAAGGCCACGGGTTTCACATTCTCTAGTGCACATAAGACATTTACAAAGGTAGATCATGTATTAGGCCACAAAACAAGTCTCAACGCACTTAAGACCACTGTAATCAAACCAAGTACCTTTTTCAACCACAATGGTTTGAAATTTAGAAATCAGTTACAAGAAGAAAATCACAAAATCTGGAGTATATGGAGATTACAAATGTTATTGATCAACAGGACAAGAGGAAATCTAGAGAAATAAAATACCTGAGACAAACAACGTGAAAGGTGAACATGCCAGAATTTTTTCGGGAAACTGAGAAAAGCAGTTGAGTAGGGCACTTCCGTGCCTCTGTCCGTAAAGCTTCCAACTTCGGTTCAGGTCATTATCTTGTGGATCATGAGTCTGAGCCCCAAATCGCATTCTGGGCTGACAGCTCAGAGCCTGGAGCCTGCTTCAATCTGTGTCTCCCTCTCTCTCCATCCCTCCCCCCCCCCCAGCACCCTCTCTCTCCCTCTCAAAAATAAAAAATCATTAAAAAAAATTTTTTAAGCATCTGAGAAAANTAAAGTTCAGAGCACTAAATAACAACTTGAAGAAGAAAAATCTCAAATGATGACCTAACTTTACACCTCAAGAAACTAGAAAAAAGAACAAAGCTGAAAGTTAGTACTAGGAAGGAAGAAATACAGATTAGAACAGAGATAGATGAAATAGAAAATGTTTTAAAAACCATAGAAAAATCTATAAAACTGAAAACTGATTCTTTGACAAAACTTTAGTGAGACCAAGAAAGAAGAACAAAAATAAAATTTATTTATTATAAAATTTTATATAAATTTTATGTATATAATTATATATAAATATAAATAAAATTATATATAAATTTATATATATAATTATATATACATATATAAATATATATATTTTATATATAAAATAAAATTTTATATAAAAATTTATTTAAAAATAAGTGTTACAACTGATACCACAGAAATACAAAGGACTATGGGAGACTAGCATAAAAATTATATACCAACAAATTGGAGAACAGAAGAAAGGGATAAATTCCTAGAAACGTAATATCTACCAAGATTGAGTCATGATGAAATAAAAACTCTGAAGATACTTATTACTAGTAAGAAGATTGAATTAGTCATAGAAAATTTCCTTCAAAAACAAAATCCCAGGACCAAACTGCTTCACTGGTAAATTTTATCAAACATTCAAAGAATTAGCATCCATTCTTTTCAAACTCTTCCAAAAAATAGAAGAGGGGATCATCACATACTCATTTTATGAGGCCGGCATTATGCTGATACCAAAACATTATAAGGATACAAGATAATTATAGCCCAATACACCTGAGGAAAGTAGACGCAAAATTCTCAATAATATATTTAAGACACAAAGTCAATAATACATTTAAATGTTTATACAACATGAACAAGTGGTATTTTTATGGCGCTGGACAGAAGGTTCAACATCTGCAAACAAATCACTGTGATAAACCACATTTAAAAACATAAAGAAGAAAATTATATCATCATCTCAATAGAAGCAAAAGTTGCATTTGACAAAATCCAACATTCATTTAAAATAAAACTCTCAAAAAAGTATGTATAGAGGAAACACACTTTGAAATAATAAAGGCTATACATGACTAGCCCACAGATAACATCATACTCAATATTGAGAAGCAGAAAGCTTTTTTCTCTAAGAGCAGGAACCAGAAAAAGATGCTCACTCTTGCAACTTTTATCCAACAAAATATCCAACAAAAAATTTACCAGAACAACTGGGCAAGAAAAAGAAATAAAAGGTATCCAAGTCAGAAAGGAAGAAATAAAACTGTTACTACTTATGGAAGATGTAATATTATGTATAGAGAAGCCTAAAGATTCCATCAAAAAAACTATTAAAACTAATAAATGGATGGGGGGGCACTTGTTGGGATGAGCACTGGGTGTTATATGTAAACCAAGTTGACAATAAACTATTTAAAAAAAAAGAAAGAAGATGACCTAAGTATCCATCAATGTATGCATGAATAAATGAATGAATAAAGGACAATGATGAAATGTTACTGAGCAATGAAAAAGAATAAAATTATGCCACTGTAACAGCATGGATGGACCTCAAGGGCATTGTGCTATGTGAAAAAAATCTGAAAGAGAATGACAAATCCCATGTGAGCTCTATGTGAAACGTTAACAACAAAAAGGCAAGCTGACACATGCGCAGAACAGGATGGTAATAGCCAGAAGAGGGGGCAGAGAGAAATGTGTAAACCCTTTTCCTTAAACATAGTAAAAAGAAAAAAAAAAAAGATTGATAACAAGGTAATCTATGCCATTAGTTAGGATAGTTGCAGCTGGTGGGAGGGACAGGGGCAGTGAGTGAAGGGGGTAGTGTGCTGGTAATCCTGCCTTGTCATCCCGGGCACTGATTGCATGGATTTGTCTACTTTGTGGAAACTTATTAAACTGTACATTCATGTATGTGCACTATTCTGTATGTATGTTATAATTCAATACAAAGTTTTTTGGATGCTAAAAAGAATAACAACAGGAGCTTCCTGTTTGGTGAACACGTTAAAGTGCTAAGAGGGTAACACGTCTGGAGAGAGTGCAAGCTACATAGTCCTGCCCCAATGCACGCGTTCCATATGGCTGTTTCTGAGTTGTAGTGTTTTAATGTTTATTTTTGAAAGAGAGACAGACAGAAAGAGTGTGAGTCGGGGAGGGGCAAAGAGAGACACACACACACAATATATGAAGCAGGCTCCAGACTCTGAGCGGTCAGCACAGAACCCAACGGAGGGCTCAAACTCGCAGACCATGAGGGCCTGATCTGAGCTGAAGTCAGACGCTTAACTGACTGAGCTACCCAGGCACCCCAGTGAGTTGTATCTTTTGTATTAAACTAGTAATCTAGCCCAGCTGTGAGGTACAGTAAGGTCAAGGTATCAGAGGCCAGGCTACTTCCCCACCACGGGTAGCATGCATGTCCTTAGATACAGCGACAGAAACATTAGTGACCTGCTGAGTACTGAAATGGGGAGCCAACATGAAGCAGGTGTCAAAAAATTCTTTTTCTCAAAAACCCAATCTAAATGTACTTTGCTGATGAAGGCAATACTCTTTCAAGAACTGTCTCCCACATTCTGGTGCCACCAAAAACATAAGGTAGAAAACTCCAAAGAAGCTAATATGCATTTGATGGTTTATAGGTTTAAAGTCTAATAAAAAAATTACTTCGCCTGAAGTTGGAAGACAGACCCATGTCTGCATCTACACTCTCATATTGGTGATGCTGAGACACAACTTTCAGATAAAAACATAGGCCTGGGTGGCATCATCTAATATCCAAGGAAACTATTTCCAGTTCAAGGTGGGCATGTGGGAATATGCTGAGTCATCTCCTCCCATGGACACAGAGTGAATCTACAGCTACATTTGGAACAATTTACTCTGAAAAAAAACTAGAAAGTAGCTGAACAATGACTACACATTAGGAAAATGAGAAAATACTGCATTGAAGCTAGTTGGTGACGCTGAAACTCAATCTTCCTATCAACCCCACGTTGGGTCTGGGGATCCACAACTGGGAGAGAACTCAGAACCCTGAGCTTCTCCATGTGGAACAATGGGTTTGAGCCCCACATCAGACACCCCAACCTTTAAGACCTGCTACTGAGGAATGAGCCCCCCAAACATCTAGTTTGAAAACAGAGGGGCTCCCATCCATAAGACCCACGAAACTATAAAGATTTAAGAAACAACTCTTAAATAGATCAGTTGTTCACACTCATTTGCCCCAGAGCCCAGCACAGAAGCCAATCACACCCAAACTTTGTGTGAAAGTGGATTGTCCAATGATCTCAAACGTCCTCAGAAGCACAGGCATACAACTTCACAAACAGCTAGAGGCCTACTGGGACACTCACTGGGACACAGTCTGGTGGGCCCCGTCTTCACATGCATCATCCTTCCCTCCTCCCCTGAACCCTCGGTCTGCAGCAGGCGGCGTCTTGATGTTTCACTCTGTCTTACTGCGGTTGCCAAGTGCTATCTTCTTTTCTGTTTTCTCCAGTACCCTAGTCTTTTTATCTGGCCCACTCCAGCAGATATCCTCTTTATATTTCCCCTTTTCATCACACCAGCTAGCAGGTGCTATTTTTCTTTCATTCTAGGACTTTTCTCTCCTTTTTTTCCCCTACAGAGGTATCAACTTTACGGTCTCCATCTTCCTCACTCAAGGTATCAGGAGCAACCCGCTCACTCTCTCTATCCAACACTCCAGAGAGCAAGGATGTCCCAGAGGGGAACTTTTAGTTACAGTATGGCTGCCACCCAGGGGACACCACCCCCCCAGATTGCTTGACCCTGGAGGCCTAGGGAGCTTGTGTTCCTGGGTCCCATGAGACCATAACAACTGAAAAGACGGGCTACCACACAGTGCACTGCCCAGATAGCAGACTGAAACACACGCCCAGTTTTTCTGAGAAAGAAGCCTATTTGCTTGTCCAGGAGCTTTGGCCTGAGGGCTAGACGCCTGGTTTGGCATCTATGAGCTCACGGAGTTGCTCCCAAGAAACAAAGGTTGGTGGATGCAATCTGCACTCTCCTTCTGTCTCACTCCAGCTTCCTGTTGCCTCCCAGAAAAGAGCTTATACCTTTGTGTGGCACCACAATTTTTGTAGCTGCCACAGGGGACACATGTCTATCATGTTCCTCTGGGGGCCAAGAATATTACATTCTCAGATCCCACAGAACTGTAACCAACAGAAAATAAATACTTAGACAGCTACCACACTCGGGATGCAGCAAAGGGTACAGACCCAAGAGCTCAATCCTTCTATGAAAGAGGTCTATTAATTTATCATTGAGCTGAAATTTGAGGGGAAGGACTCTAATTAAACACATATCTAAGGGAGGATTATAATACTTTCAAGAGATCTTGGAGGGTGGTCACTGCATTTTCCCTTCCCTCTGCTGTGCTCCAGAATGTCAGTATGTATTCAAAGAGAGCTCTTTAACATGTTGGATGTCCCAATTTCTGCAGCTGCTGCCCAGGAGCACCCCTTGATCACCTGGCTCCGGTGGCTGGGGCCGGGGTGAGACTCACTCCTGGATCCCACAGGACAGTGACAACTGGAAAGACATAGTTCTTGGCAGGCCACCACCCCCAGTCTGCACAGACAGCAGACTGAGATACAGATCCAATCTTTTTTGGGAAAGAGGCTTATTTGCTTATCCTGGAGTTTTACCCTGAGAAGTAAGCCAGCGGGGCTAATGCTTATAATCCAACAGGACCGTATATATTTGCATAATTAAAACATTGCTGCCTGGAGTCCGGTTTCCAGTCATCCTGAAGCTAGGTGCTGACTGAGATCCTCTCCTTTGGGATAATGACAGTCCTCGGTACAACCTCAACAATTGGGAGTGATTAAAGATAAAATAGGTTGCTTTGACAACCAAAATTATTTGAGACACTTGTTATATCTTATGTTTTTCATTTTAATCATTCTGACAGATGTAAAGTGATAACTCATTGTGGTTTTCATTTCATATTTCCCTGATGATTAGTAATGTGGAACATCTTTTTATGTGTCTCTTGGCTATCTTTTTGTCTTCTTTGTAAAAATGTCTATTCAGGGCCTCTGTCCATTTTAAATTGGATTATTTGGGGTTTTGGTGGTGTTTATCTAAGTTCTTCATATATTTTGGAAATTAACCACCTTATTGGATACATCATTTGCAAATATCTTCTCTCATTCAGGAGGGTGCCTTTTTGTTTTGCTGATGTTTTCCTTCACTGTGAAAGAGATTTTTATTTTGGCGTGGTTTCAATGGTTTAATTTTGCTTTTGTTTCCCTCGTTGGAGGAGACATATCAAGAAAAAAAGGTCTCTACAGCCAATGTCAGAGAAATTACTGCCTGTGTTTTCTTCTAGGAATTTTAGTTTCAGGTCGCACATTTAAGTCAATCCAGTTTTAGTTTATTTTTGTGTATGGTGCAAGAAAGTGGCCCAGTTTCATTCTTTCGCATGTAGCTCATGCACTGTTGGTGGGAATGTAAATTCAATGTAGACACTGTGGAAAGCAGTATGAAGGTTCCTCAGAAAATTAAAAATAGAATTACCACATATTCCAGTGGTTCCAATACTGGCTCCTTACCCGAAGAATATAAAAATGCTGATTTGAAATGATATATGCACTTCTATGTTTATTGTAGCATTATTTATAAAAGTTAGATTATGGAAGCAGCTCAAGTGCCCATTGATAGGTGAATGGATAATGAAGAGGTAGCATATAACTGATCCATAAAAGAGAATAAAAGGTTGTCATTTACAACAATATAGACAGACTTAGAGGGTATAATACTAAGTGAAGTAAGTTAGAGAAAGATAAATACCATATGATTTTAACGTTTATTTTTTGAGAGAGAGAGAGAGACAGAGTGTCAGCTAAGTAGGGACAGAGAGGAGATGGAGACACAGAATCCAAAGTAGGCTCTAGGCACCAAGCTGTCAGCCCAGAGCCAGATGCGGGGCTTGAACCCACAAACTGTGAGATCATGACCTGAGCTGAAGTCAGACACTTTAGCCAACAGAGCCACCCAGGGACCCCAATGCCATATGGTTTTAATGATATGTAAAATTTAAGAAACAAAACAAATGGGCCCAAAAAAGGAGACAAATCAAAAACATTCTTTTTTGTAAAGTTTGTTTATTTATTTTGAGAGAGAGCATGGAAGGGGTGGAGAGAGAGGGAAAGAGAGAGAATCCCAAGCAGGCTCCACACTGTCAGTGTGCAGCTCAATGCAGGGCTCAACCTCAGGAACTGTGAGATCATTACCTGAGCCAAAATCAAGTGTCAGATGTTTAATCAACTTAGCCACTCACACACTACCAAAAACTCATTCTTAAATACAGAGAACAAACTGGTGGTTGCTAAAGGGGAGGTGAGCGGATGGATGAAATAGATAAAGGAGACTGAGAGTCCACTTATGTCGATGAGCACTAAAAAACCTACAGAATTGTTGAATTGTTATACTGTAACACCTGAAACTAATATAACATTGTGTATTAATTATACTTAAATAAAACAGGAACTTGTAAAAAAAAAAAAAAGCAAATCTGAAAAGAAAATGTTTGAGAGACAACCAAGAAACAGGATGGGTTGAATAATAAGGTTTATCTCCTATAAGAGGCCACTCCTTTAAGACTAGAGGAGGTAGATGTTTCAGCTAATGCACAGAAGCCAACACGGAGATTTAGGCATAATGAAGAAACAAAGGAATATCTCCCAAATTGAAGAACAAAATAAAACCACAGGAAAAAAAATCTTAATGAAACAGAGAGAAGACTTTTATCTGATGTAGACTTTTTACATTGAGGAATGTAATGGTCCTAAAGATGCTCAATGAACTCTCAAGAAGAAAGGATGAACAGGGTGAGAAATTCAACAAAGAGATATAATATATAACAACTGCCAAATAGAAGTCACAGAAGAATACGATAACTGAAATGAAAAATACACCAAAGGCGTTCAATACCAGTCTAGATGAAGCAGAAGAAAGGCTAAGTCTACACAAGACATGGCAGTGGAGTCAGAGCAACATAAAGAAAAAGAATGAAAACAAGTAAAGATATGGGACATCACCATGTATTAATAACCACATCACATAGGTGCCAGGAAAAGTGAGAAAAGGGGGCAAAAAATTTATTTGAAGAAATCATGGCTATAAATTGCCTCACCTGAGAAAAAAAGTAGATATCCTCAGATCCAGGAATCCCAGTGAATTCCAAATAAGAGATCCACACAAAGACACATTATATTTAAAATATCAAAAGTTAAATACAAGGAGAGAATATGAAAAGCAGCAAGAGGAAAATAACTTGTTACATACAAGGACACTCACTGAAGACTACAAGCAGATTTTCAGCAGAAACACTGCAGGCTAAAAGTGAGTGAAACAATATACTCAAAGTGCTAAAAGAAAAAATATCCAGCCAAGAATAATATATCCATCAACGTATCATACAAAATTGAAGGAAACATAGTTTTCCAGACAAGTCAAAGTTAAAAAACAGTTCAACAGCAGTAGTTTGACCTTATAAGAAATGTTAAAGGAACCTCTTTAAGCTGAAAAAAAAAAAGAGTAAAAATTAGTGACAAGAAAATATATGAATATATAAATCTCACTAGTAAACTAAATATAAAAATAGGTACTATATTACTCACTTATAAAGCTGGTAAAAAGGATAAAAGTAGAAAAATAACTATAATAATTCATTAATGGATTCAGAAACTAAAAAGATGTGAAATGTGATGTCAAAGACACTGTGTGATGTGGGGAGGAATAAATGTAGCACTTTCTATAGATCCAAACTTATGCTGTTATCATCTTAAAATAATTTATAAACATAAGTTGTTATATCTAATTCTTATGGTAGCCTCAAAGCAAAAACCTATAGTAAATATACAAATCATAATTAGGAAATTATTTACTCATACTACTAAAGAAAGTAATCAAGCCACAAAATAAAAATGTAAGAGGGAAAAAAGAATAAAGAGGAATTATTAAAAAGCCAGAAAACAATTCTAATGGCAGTAGATAGGGCACCTGCATGGCTCCATCTGTTAAGTCTGATTCTTGGTTTTAGCTCAGGTCATGATCTCACTGTTCACGAGTTTGAGCCCCACATCAGGCTCCATGGAGCCTGCTTAGGATTCTCTTTTCCTTTTTTTCTCTATTCCTCCCCCACTCTTTCTCTTAAAATAAATAAATAAATAAATAAACTTAAAAAAATGGCAGTATGTATTTATCAATAGTTACTTTAAATGTAAATGGGGTAAATTCTTCAATCAAAAGACATAGAGTTGGTGAATGGCAAAAAACATAACAAGAAAAAAACCAAGACCTATGCTGTCTACAAGAGACTCACTTAAGATGTAAAACACAAAGGCTGGAAGTGAAGGGATCACAAAAGATATTCCATGCAAATGGAAACTGAAAGAAAACTGATATAGCTCTGCATATTTATAATAGACTTTAAAACAAAGACTGTAATAGGCAACAAAACATGTCATTACATACTGATAAAGGGTACAATACAAAGGAGACATAATATTTGTAAATACTTATATACACAACAGAGGACATAAATATATAAAGCAAATATTAACAGACCTAAAAGAATAATATAGAGCTATACAATACTAGTCAGGGATGTTAATAACCCACATACACCAATGGATGGACCATCCAGAGAGAAAACAAATAAGAAAATATTGGTCTTAAATGAAACACCAGACCAGATATAGTTATCACTATAGACAGAACATCCCAGCCAAAACCAACAACATACATTCTTCTCAAGGCACGTAGAACATTCTCCAGGATAGATTATATGTCAGGCCATAAAATAAATCTTACGTTTAAGAAGACAGAAACCATATCAAGCATCTTTTATGACCACAGTGGTATAAAACTAGAAATTAATTACAATAAGAAAAGTGGAAAATTCACAAATATGGAGAGATTATACAACATGTTATGAATGACCAATGGATCAATGAGGAAACAAAAGAGAAATTAACTTACCTTGAATTAAAAAAGAAATAAAACATATTAAAACTAATGGGATATACCAATTGTAGTTCTAGGAGGGAAGTTTACAGTGATGAATGCCTACATTAAGAAACAAGAAGTATCACAAAATCAACCTAACCTTACAACTCAAGTAACTAGAAAAAGAATAAATAAAGTCCAAAGTTAGTAGGGGAAAGAAAGAAAGTTTAGAGCATAAATAATTAAAATAGGGACTAAAAAGACAATATAAAAGGTCAATGAAAGTAACAAAAGTAGCGCTGATTTTTCAAAAGATAAACAAAGTTGACAAACATTGAACTAGATTCATTAAGGGGAAAAAAGAGCATTAGAAAAAAAATCAGGCATGAAAAGGGATATGTTACAACTGATAACAAAGACATAGAAAGGGTCACAAGAGACTAATGTAAGAAATTATTTGCTGACAAGTTTGAAAATCTAGAAAAAAATGGATAAATTCCTAGAAACAGACAACATACCAAGACTGAACCAGGAAGAAATACATCTGAACACAGTGATTATTAAGCTAGGAGATTCGCTCAGTATTTTAAAACCTCCAAAGAACCAAAAGTAAAGAACCAGATGACTCACTGGTGAATTCTAGCAAACATTGAAGAAAGAATAAAAATCTTTTTCAAACTGTTCCAAAAAATTGAAGAGGTGAGAATTATTCCAAACTCATTTTATGAGGCCAGCATTACCTGATACCAAGCGTATTATAAGAAAGGAAAATTACAGGCCAATATCCATGATGAACACAGAAGCAAAGATCATCAAAATATCAGTAAGCCAAACTTAACAGAACATTAAAATAATCATGCACCATGATCAAATGCAATTTATTCCAGGAATGAGAATAATTCAACATTGGCACTTCAATCAATAGGATAGTCCATATTAGCGAAATGAAGTATAAAACTCATATGATCATCTCAATAGACGGAGAAAATGCATTTGACAAAATTCAACATGTGATCATGATAAAAACTCTCATAAAAAGTGGGTATAGAGGGAAAATACCCGAGTAAAATCAACACCATACATGCCAATGCCACAACTAACATCATCCTCAATTGGTGAAAAGCTGACAGCTTTTCCTCGAAGATCAGGAACTAGACAAGAATGCCCACTGCCACCCCTTTTATTTGACAGTGTTGGAAGTCTTAGCTGAAGCAATTACTGGAGAAATAAAAGGCATTCAAACTGGAAAAGAAGTAAAACTGTCAATATTGCAGGACATCACATTATATATAGAAAATTCTAAGGATCTTATCAAATAATTGTTAGAGTGAATATACAAATTCAGTAAAATTTCAATATACAAAATCTATACATCTGCTGCATTTCTATATACTAATAATAACTATCAGAAAGAGTTTAAGAAAATAATTCCTTTTACAATTGCATCAAAGAGAATAAAATACCCATGAGTAATTTTAAGTAGGTGGAATACCTGTATATTGATGATTATAAGACATTAATGAAAATATTGAGGATGATAGAAATAAATGGAAAGATATACCTTACTTATGGATTTGAATAATTATATTGTTAAAATGTTTAAATTACCCAAAACAATAAATATAGTGCGTACTATGTAATGTGCATCAAAATTTCTAAGACATTTTTAAAGAAAGAGAACAAACAAGGGTGCCTGAGTGGCTCAGTCATCTAGGCATCTGACTTTGACTCAGGTCATGATCTCACTGTTCACGAGTTTGAGCCCTGCATCAGGCTCTATGCTGACAGCCTAGAGCCTGGAGCTACTTCGGATTCTGTGTCTCCATCTCTCTGCCCCTCCTCTGTTTGCTCATGCTTGCACGCTCTCTCTCTCTCTCTCTGTCTCTCTCTCTCAAAAATAAATAAATATTTAAAACAGAGAGAGAGAGAACAAACAGTCCTAAAATTTCTATGGAGAAAAAAAAAAAAAGCAAAACCCCCCAAAACAACAACAAAAGACACATAAACAACCAAAACAATCTTGAGAAAGAACAAAGCTGGGAGGCATCACATGCCTTGATTTCAAACTATATTACATCACTATTATTAGTCAAAATAGGATTATATTGGCAAAAATATACTTTAAAAGACAGATTCATAGATCAATGGACCAGAATAGAAAGGCCAGAAATAAACCTATGTATATATGGTCAATAAATATGCAAAGAATCTAAGAATATAAATCCAAGAGTAGAATTTATTCCAAGGATACAACATCTGCAAATAAGTCAATGTGATACATGACAGAAACAACATGAAGGATAAAACATGATCACCTCAATAGTTACAAATAAAGCATTTGACAGAATTCCACATTAGCTCATAGTAAAAACTCACAACAATGAGTATGGAAGGATCACACTTCAAATTAATAAAGGCCATATATGACAATCCCATAGCTAACACTATACTCAACAGTCAAAAGCTAAAAGGGTTTTCTCAAAAATCTGGAACAAGACAGGCCACTTTTATTTAACCTAGTGTTGGAAATCCTCACCAGAGCAATTAGGTAAGAAAAGGAAATAAAAGCCAACCTAATTAGAAAGGAAGAAATATAACAGTTGCTATTTGCAGATGAGATGATAATATATATGGAAAATTCTAAAAATTCCACTAAAAAAACCATGAGAATAAAGGCATTCAGTAGTTGCAGAATACAAAAATCAATATACAAAAACCACTTGCAGTAATAACCAACTATCAAAAAAAGATTTAAGAAAATCCTATTTACAGCTGAATCAAAAAGAATAAAACACCTGAAAATAAATTTAGCCAAGGAGATGAAAGACATGTATTCTGAAGTCTATGACAATGCTAAAAGAAATCAAAGACACAAATAAATGGAAAAATAACCTGTGGTCATGAATTAGAAGATCTAAAATTGTTAAAATGTTTGTATTACCCAAAGCAATCTAGAGATTCAGTGCAATCCCTATCAACATCACAGCAGCGTTTTTCAGAGAAATAGAACAATCCTAAAATTTATATGGAACCATTAATAGACAAAACAATCTTGAGAAATAAATACGAAGCTGGAGGAGCATGCAACTCCTCATCTTGGGATCATGAGTTTGAGCCCCATGTGAGATGTAAAGATTACTTAAATAAATAAAACTTACAAAAAATAAATACAAAGCTGGAGTTATCACACTCCCTGATTTCAAACTATATTACAAACCTACAGTATTCAACAGTATATGGTATTGGCCTAAAAGCAGATACATATTTATGAAATAGAGAGCTAGAACTAAGCTTATGTGTATATGGTCAACTTACAACAAAGAGTCAAGAATATTCAATGGGAAAAGGACAGTCTCTTCAGTAAATTGCGTTGGAAAATAAAGGACAGCCTTATGTAAAAGAATGAAATGGAACCAATATCTTACATTACATATAAAAATGAATTAAAAACTCAAATATAAGACCCCAAATCATAAAAACCCTAGAAAAAAAACATAGGTAGTAGATGCTTGATATCAACCTTGGCAATGATTTTTTTCTTTTGACATCAAAAGCAAAGGCAAGAGAAGCAGAAATAAACAAGAGGGACTACATCCAAGTATAAAATTTCTGCAAAGAAAAGGAAATCAGTAGCAAAATGAAAAAGCAATCTATTTAGAATCAATATTTGTAAGTCATTTATCTGCTACGGGATTAATATCCAAAATATCTAAAGAATCCATACAACTTAATTACAGAAAAGTCCAGACTGTCTGATTAATAAATGGTCAGCGTGTCTGAATTGGTATTTGTTCAAAGGAAAAATACAAATGGTCAATAGACACATGAAAAGGTGTTCAGTATCACCAATCATTAGGGAAACACACATGAAGTATTGTTTCCCATCTGTTAAAATGGCTATTATCAAAATGAGAAGAGCTAACCGTTTCTGATGAGGATGTGGAGAAAAGGGAAGCCTTGTATACTGTTTGTGGAATCCATGCTGGTGAGCCATTGTTGAAAACAGTATGGAAAAAATTAAAATTAGTACTACCATATGGTCAAGAAATTCCACTTCTGGTTATGTATCTGAAGGGAATAAAAACAATAACTCTAAAAGATATTTGCACCTTCATGTTTATTGTAGTGTTATTTACAGTAAGGCAGACATGGAAACAACCCAGACATCCATCAACAAATAAATGGGAAAGAAAATGTGCTGTATATACACAATGGAATATTATCCAGCCAGAAAAAAAGAAAGAAATCCTGACATTTGCAGAAACATGTACGGTACTTGGGGGCATTTATCTAAATGAAATAAGTCTCATAGAGAAGGCCAGATAGTGTTTTTTCTTCCTTGCAAAAAACCCCATCAAACTCAGGAATACAGAGAACAGTGTGACAGTTGCCAGAGGGAAGAGGTAGGGTGTTGGCACAATGATTGAAGGTGATCAAAAGGCTGAAGGTGGCCAATTCCAATTACAAATAAGTCCTGAATATAATGTACAGAATTGTGACTATAATTAATAATATTATACTGTGTATTTAAAAGTTGCTAAGAGCATAGATCTTAAATGTTCTCATCACAAGAAAGTAAATATGTAAATATGTGTGATGATGGATGTTAAGGAGACTTATTGTGGGCATCCTTTCAAAATATTTACGTGTATCAATTAATCGTGCTGTACATCTCCAAAACTAATATATCAATTATATCACAACGTAAAAAAGGGAAAAAAAATGAAAGGAAAAAGAAATTCCTAATACCCCTCTGTAACAAAAACGATACAATGTAAAGCAAATCTTGTTCCGTAGTGTCATACTATACTATATAGTGCAATAAAATATACCCTACATGTACCCATGATGACCAATCCAAGAATTACAATATGAATACGTTAATAAATTAAAGGAGGAAATAATGTGTGATTACTCTAAGTAAATTTTAAAAATTAAGTCAATACTTAGTAATGATATAACTCTGAGTGCTATCATGTGATGGATATTTTCTGAGACCTACAGCAAACATAATTAATGGTGAATATTAGACACTTTTTTAAAAACAGTTAAGAACGAGACAAAGATGCTTATTCTCATTGCAGTTATTCAACACTACTAGTGTTCTAGCCAAGTAGCAGAACAAAAGACATAAAATATCTAATGATTAGCAAGAAATCAAAGCTGTTCTAACTTGCAAAATATAGAATTATCTAAATAGAAAAGCCACGAGTATTTTCCAGTAAATCGTTAGAGTGAATAAAAGAACTCAGAAAAGACTTGGATACAAAATCAATATAAAGAGAATAATGTATTCCTAGAGAGGATTATGCCAAGTGAAATCAGTCAGAGAAGACAAATATCATATGTTTTCACTATAAGTGGAGTTAGGAAACAAAACAAATGAAAACAAAAAGAGAGTCAAACCAAGAAATCGACTCCTAACTACACAGAACAATTGAAAGTCACCAGGGGGGATGTGGGTGGGGGATGGGTTCAACAGGCAATGGCCATTCAGGAGGGCATTTGTTGGGATGAGCACCAGGTGCTACATGTAAGTGATGAATCATTAAATTCTATTCCTGAAACCAGTATTACGCCATGTTAACTAATTCGAATTTAAATCAAAACTTGAAAAGCCACAGAGCAAAAAATGAAATTATATAAATTTTAACAAATATGTCATATGTTAAAATTTAAGAGTTCTAAAGAATAGTGCCATCAACAAAATTAAAATGTCCACCACACAGGCAAAACACATGGAATGTGAGAAGACCTTTCCCCAATGCTTACATATTAAACATTAGGGGGAAAAAACCCACATAGAATATACAGAAATATTGGAAGATATTTTCCATAGCTCAAACCTTAATATCAGATCATTCACATTGGAGAACTAAATGTTTTTCCTACCCTTTCCTCACAAAAGACTCGAAGTTCTCCTTTGAAATACAAGTATAGAAACGTGAGGTGTGGTAAAAATCATTTTTCATGGCTCAAAATCTAATAAGAAGCAGTGTATTTATAATGGGGGAAAATCCCAAGTATAAAGACAGAAATTTTTAATACACAGGTATCCAAGCAGAGGAAATGTGAAACAATGTCTCTGTCTATTCTAAACACGTTGAGTTAACTGTCTTGTTTGCAGTTAGGGTTATTCTTTGCCAGGTAGCAAATCCCACTGATTCATTTCAGCTCCGTCCTAACCACCAACAGATTCCGCAGTAAACGCCCCTCTTCCCATGAGCCTGAGAAAGTAAGTAGGAGAAGGAAGAGGGAGAGAGAGACATGTTTTTATATACCTTGCACGCCCCTGAGCTTGGGGGGAGAGGTGTTAGTGGAAGGGGTTGGGCTATCTAGGAACAGACTGGAGAGAAATGGCAGAAGGTCCAGGTGGGTAAACGGGAAGTCATAGAGGAGAAGACTGAACAACACACCTGTCTAAGCCTGCCCTCAAAAGTGAGCAATCTTTGTGCCTTCTCTTTTGGACACCCCGCCCCCTCCCCCAAAATCTGTTATTTACTGCAGGGAAGTAGCTTGTCAGCCATCTGGCCAACCTGTTAATGAAAAACAGAGGCCTGGCTTTGGGATTTGGTAGCATTAGTGGTTAGTGCGGGGTGGGTGGGGGTTATCTGTGTGGAAAGCAGTGTAGGAAGCAAAGGAAAAGCTTACAGTATGGAACACAGAGTGTTTGCCTTTACCTAACAGAAGCCAAGACAAGCACCCAACAAAGGAGATCTCTGAGATTAGCTGAGATTAGCATTAGTTACAGGCCTATTCATATGTCCCAGGGATCCTTTCTGTGGCCGGCCCACTATCCCAACTGCTCCCTATCAGATGATTCATTTACTTGACAAATGTTTACTAAGCATCTATTGTGTGCGAGGCCCTGGGGGAAGAACACAGGGAACAAGACAGCGACTGTCCCGCACTCTTACAGTAAACTTGTTTTACAGGTTAAAATATCTACCTTTCAGTAAGTAACAAAAGAAGAATGGAGATGGAGAATTGCTGAGGGGGGATTACTTTAGATAGGGTGGTCAGCAAAGCCTAGTAAGAAGAGGACTTTTCAGCTCAGAAATCAAGAATTCGGCATTCACAGAGTGAGAGGAACAGCTTTCTAAATGGAAGAAATAACACACACAAAGATTCCAAGGTAGGAAAAAGCTGAATGGGTCTGAAGAACAAAAGAAGCCTGCTGTGTCTGGAATGAGACCAGCAGCAAGGCACTGAGATGTGGTGAGGTTAGAAACAAGCAAGGTACTGATTAGGCACGACCTCTAGGTCGTGCGAAGAGAGGTGGATGTCATGCTAAAGCTCATGGAAAGCCAGTGAGGGTTTTAGGCAAAAAAAACAATTATATGATCCAATTTATCTTTGATGATGACTTTGTAGCTCTTTAGAGAATGAATGGGAAGTGGACGATAAAAGACACAGGGGACGAGTTAAGAGATTTGGGCAGTGATCTAGGGAAGGTAAAGATTTTGAGAGAGTATTTGTGATATGTTTTGGAGATAGAGCTGACAAAATTTTCCAAACCATGATTTCAACGTGTAGAGTAAGGGAAATAGAAGACTCAAGAGCGACTCCTAGATTCTGGACGAGTGACTCCGTAGATAATGATGCCACTTAATGGCTTTATGGATAAGGAAGTAAAGGAAACAATTTGGAGGGATACATATGTCAGTTTTTGTTATGTTATCCTCTCGCAACAAACAACTCCCAAATCTCAACAGTGCCTTACAATGTTTTATTATAATAAGTTTATTATATCTTTATCCCCCTCTCCTCCAACGTATGCCCAAAGGTGTAAGCCAGTTACAGCTCTACTCCATGATTTTTGCTCGGGACCCAGGCTAAAGGAACAGTTTCAATCTGGGCAGAGAAGAAAACAACTAAAACTAGAAACATACTATCATTTACAACTTCTGCTCTGCTACCTCTTGCATTTTATTTCATTCATAGAAGTGAGTCTCAGGGTATTGTTTCAATTTCAAGGCAGTGGACAGAAACCTGCTTCTGACATTACCTACTCAGAGTTCCGATCAGACTCCAGAGTTTTAAGGGCTCAATACAGCACAATTCTACCCTTATTTCAGACACCAGCCATACTTTGGTGGGGACTGAGGTCCCATGTGCTTCCAATTAACAGGCTACAAATTTGGGCGGCTCCAACAAATTCTTTATATTTGATAATTAGCTAAAATGACCCACAGAAGTTTACAAAAGGTGCTTTACTTACAATTACAGGTCTCTTATAAAGGCTATAGATCAGGATGAGGTCTGGAATGGAACAAAGCGTACATATTCTCCATCCAAAGAATCAAGCCACATCTCCCTACATCACATGGATATATTCAGCAACCAGGAAGCTCAACTATTCCTCAGTATGCAGAATATTTATTATGGTGTCATTCTGGAGGCATGATTGATTAAATCTTTGGCTGCATGATCAAACTCAAAATCCTCCCTACAGATTGAATTCTCCTGAAGTCCTAAGCCTCCAGTCACCAGGTTGGTCTTTCTGGAGAACAGCTTCCATCTACAAGTTATCTGGAGGCTTCCTATGAGATATCTCACTAACATAGAAAACATACTCCTCTTCCCTGAGTTGCTTTTTTTCTTCTTTTTTCTCTAAGGAACTGGGGAAAGAGATCATATATGTTTTACTGTACTGCGCATGTCAAGCTTATGCATGCTTATTCCCATACCTATGCAGGTAAATTGGCAAAGGGTGGGGATATTTTATTCTCTTTCAGGAGGGAAGATGAATATTCAAAAACTATTTTACATACTATCTGTATTCATTAGGTCTCTCCTGAGAAACAGAACCGATAGGATATATACAGATACATATAAATTTTTTTCAGAGATGTGAAACATCTTTCTAATTATTCCACAAAAACATCAAAGATAGTCGTTTAAAAATACGCAGAAAAAATTAATAAGCAAATGAAAACTATCGTGAACAAAGGAAAACTAAGAAACTAGGGAATACAAAACTCCTATTACCAAAGGTATATTTCCCTTAATATACTTAGAGCTTCTACAAACCAAAGGAAAGGCTAGTCAGCATATTTGAAGATACAATCACTGAAAGGAAATTTCAGTGGTTCTTACACTTAAGAAAATGACTCAACTTCCATCATAATACAAAAAATGCAAAAAGAAATAGGAATTCCTATTTTCCTTTATCAGGTTAGTGAAGACTGAAAAATTTGATAAGACTTCCTAATATATTAGTGAAGATGAAGAAAACAGATACTCTCATATTTCATTATTGGGAATGTACATTTCCAATTTTAGTGGAAGGTCATTTAATAATACCTTTAAAATCATAAATATGCCTACCTCTGGCCCAGCAAATCACACTTCTATTAATTTATTCTACAGATAGACTCACACAGGGTAACCTGACGTTTTGTGGGGCCTGAAGTTTATACATTTCTCACTGTCATCTTTAAGAAAAAGGATGTGAAATTATAAACACAGAAGTGCCTATCTCAGCCTCACAGGGACAGGGAATGAAGCAAACAGTCCTGTCCACTTCTCAGTCAGTGTCACACCCCCTCACGCCTACCTCAGAACTCAAACAGCTGACCCACTCCAACATGGGCCCTAATGGCAGACCCAGCAGAGCCAAGGATGTTACCAGTACCTGTGTCCAGAAACACAAAGTGAACTGGCTGGGAGATGGTCTGGGCTAAAGTGGAGCTGCAAAGTCTGGAAGAGAATACCACCTACTCATGTAGAGAGGCCAGTATAAAAAATAACTGATCATGGAAAAATGATACCACCAAAGGAAGTTAATAAAGCTCTAAGAGGGGCTCCTAGGTGGCTCAATCAGTTAAGCGTCTGACTTTTTCTTAATGTTTATTTATTTTGAGAGAGAGTGAGTGTGCAGGGTAGGGGCAAAGAGAGAGCAAGAGAGAGAATCTCCATGGGGCTCTGAGCTGTCAGCACAGAGCCCAACATGGGGCTCGATCTCACAAACTGTGAGATCACGACCTGAACCAAAATCAAAAGTCATGGTCAGCCAACTGCACCATCCAGGCACCCCTAAGTGTCCAACTCTTGATTTTGCCTCAGGTCATGATCTTGGGGTTCGTGAGTTTGAGCACTGCATCGGGATCCATGCAGAAAGTGCAGAGCCTGCTTGGGATTCCCTCTCTCTGCCCCTCCCCCCCTCAAAATAAACAAATAAACCTAAAAAATAAAGCTCTAATAATTGACCCAAAAGAATGGAGATCTATGAACTGTCAAAAAAGTCAGAATAATTTTCTTAAACAAGTTTAGTGAACTATATAAGAACACACAGACAACTATACAAAATTAAGAAAACAATGAATGAAGAAAATGGAAATTCAACAAAGAGAAAACCTCAAGAAATTCAAACAAACTCTACAGCCAAAAATTACAATAACTTCATAAAATATTCAATAGAGAGCTTCAAAAGAATCAACCATGCAGAAGAAAGGATAAGGAACATGGAAGATAGGATATTTGATATAGGTCTTCAAAGATGAAGGTCACCAAACATTTAAGAATACCAGCATTACTCTGTATGTTAACTAACTAGAATTTAAATAAAACATTGAAAGGAACCACTACCACCACAACAAGAAAGAACAACGCAGCTCAATCAAAATGGCAGAGTAGGATGCCGTGGGCTCACTTACTTTCACAAGCACCCCAAGGCCGCACCACATATAGAAGTCTCTCTGACAACAGTGTGAAAACTGGTAAAACAGTTCATCTATAGCTCAAGATATACGGAAAAAGCCGCATCAAGGATGGAAGTGACAGAGAGAGGATCCGGTTGGGACTCAGGCTGCCCAGTGAAGAAATCCACAAATAGGAAGGATATCACAAGGTACAGATGTCTTCTCTGAGAAAAAAGGGGTCCAAACCACATATGGAGAAGTCACCAGCCTGGGCGTCTTCACCAGGAAGTGTTGCCTCAGTGAGGTGTGGCCTTGAAGATCAGCGGGACTTAACTCTGGGAGGGCTGAGGGCTACAGGAAGCTGAGACTGTTCTTGAAGGGTCCACATACAAACTCACAGACCCCAAGATCGAGCACAAAGGTGGAAGTTTGACAATCAAACAGACAGAAGGGAGGGCAGAGGTAGGCAGGTGCTGGGAGGAGAGGATCCGAGGAGTTATTATTTCATAGGTATAGTCTCACTATTGCTAGATGGGGGGGTTCTGGAGATGGATGACGGTTACGGTTTGAGAACAATACGAAAGTACTTAATACTACTAAGCTATACACTTAAAAATAGCTCAAATATTAAATTTTATGTTGCATGTATTTTACTACAATTTAAAAAATGGAAAAAAGAAAGCATCTGGGTCATACCTGAAGGTGATTTATTGACTAATTTGATGCAGGGTGCCTGAGGGACAGAGTCTGTAGGAACTTTCTCTAGGGAAAAAAAAAGTGTTTGGTGGGGGCCATTTTCCTTGCTTTCTCTCTGCCTAGCTGGTCTGACGCTGGCAGGTGCCTGACACCCTCGGTCTACACCCTGCTACCCATAGTCGTCCTGCCCCAGTGTCCCCTGCCGACTTGCCCTGTCCGAATGGCTCATCCGAAGAGGTTGATTTGGAGAGGCCTGCAAAGGGGCTCTCCTCCCACCACAGTGAGGACCATGTGCCTGACTGATAAAGAGTTCAAATGAATAGTCATAAAATGCTCACCAGAGCTGGGAAAAGAATCAATATAGTGAGAACTTCAACTAAGAAATAGAAAACTTAAAAAGTGTAGTGTAGTTTGAGGGCACCTGGCCAGCCTGGGTGGGGCCGTGCTTGCCCCATGTCCCCTTGAACTCTGCCTGCCCAGAGATCCTCTACAGAGCTGGATGGGTAAGAATGGAGCCAGAATGGAAGAGGCTGCATTAGACACAAATGGTGCAGGTTACCAGGCATTGTAACAAGGTTGCACTTCTCTTCTTCAGGACGCAGCACCAGCTACTTTGTAGTAGATCTGGGGCTAGCTCACCTGACATAGCAAGAGCCCATCCAGGACCAACCAAAAAGCTTGGAGAGTTTGTTCCATGGGGCTACAGCTGCCTGAGTTCTAAGTACAGGAGATGGAGTACATAAAATATCAAAATTTTATAAGAAAAGATGCACCATCACAGTGGGAGAGGCCTTAGCAAGTACTGCTGTCCATCTACATTGTCATCAAAATAAAAATCTTCCTGCACTGACGTGAGACACGGGAGGCTAGATCCGGATCATCACGCACAGGACAATTAGAAGGCCATCTCTGAGAGTGACTTCAGATTGAGGATTTTCAGAGCCTATTCAGGCTCTAGGAGTGAATAATATCATGAAATGCATAGCTTTGTCCAAGATCTTGAATCAAGAACTTTATCTCCTTTTATCTTCTCTTAAAACCTCCTCTCTCTCCCTTACCTGGCCACTCTCTGATCCAGAAATTTAAACCTTTTTTTTTTTCTACTCAAAGATGGGCAGGAGATGGCTTATCTTGACTTGTTCTTCCCTTGTTCCTCCACTATGGACTCTTTCAAACTGTGTCTTCTTTCAACTAAAACTTACTGCTTTTTCATCAATTCGAGCACAACCTCAACACCCACTCACACCAGTCTTCCAAACCCTGTTCACCTTACGTAACTATCTGGTTGCTGGCTATGTCAACATGTAGATAATACAAGAGAAACTGAGGTAGTCTTCTCCCTGCCTGGTGGACCCATTCTGGACAATGGACGTAAAAAAGGGAATGATATCCACCCACAAGTGGATAAAATCACTCCACATCTGCCTATGATGGAGTAATTTGGTATTGGAAAACCCCCATGGAAGCTCAAGATCTATTCTTTACTCAAATAAAGCTGATGGAGGGAGAATTTTCTCTTTGTATTAGAAATAAAAATTCCACTGAATCCTTCTGAGGTAACATACGAAAAAATACTATAACCAAACACTATGGTTCGATTCTGTGTATGCATCTTTAAGCCTTCTAGAGGTGTTATACATCAGTCCAAGATTATTATTTTTTTTAAATTTATTTTTTTTTAATGTTTTATTTATTTCTAGGAGAGAGAGAGACAGCGTGAGCAGGGGAGGGTCAGAGAGAGAGGGAGTCACAGACTGAAACAGGCTCCAGGCTCTGAGCTGGCAGTCAGCACAGAGCCCGACGCGGGGCTCGAACCCACGAACCGCGAGATCATGACCTAAGCGAAAGTCGGACGCTTAACCGACTAAGCCACCCAGGCGCCCCGCAAGATTATTATTTTAATACAAATGTATTAAATACAGGTATCACTCCAACAGAGGATATAAGAATTATAAGTATCCCTGCACCCAACACAGAGGCATCAAAATATATGAAACAAAGATTAACAGACATAAAGGGAGAAGTTGATAGTAATACGATAATAGTAGGGGACTCTAACATCCTACTTACATCAATGGATAGATTATCCAAGCAGAAAATCAAGAAGAATACAGTGCCTTTGAAGGACGTACAAGACTCCATGGAGTTAGCAGATACATACAGAACATTCTACCCCCAACAACAGAGTATAAATTATTTTCAAGTGCACATAGAACATTCCCAGGAGAGATCACCTGTTAGGTTATTAGGCCACAAGAAAAATCTCAATAAATTTAAGAAGATTGAAATCATATCAAGCATGTTTTCTGATCAAATAGGTTTGAAATTTGAAATTAATTACAGAAAAAAAAAACAGGAAAAAAACACCAACACATAGAGACGAAACAGCATTCTAGTAAACATCCAATGGCTCAACAAACAAATGAAAGAGAGAATTAAAGAATATGCTGAGACACGTGAAAAATTTCAAAGTTTCACACATTTCAAAGCCTACAGGACACAGCAAAAACAATTCTAAGAGGAAAGTTTATAGCAATGTAGACTTACCTTATGAAAAAACAGTCTCAAAGAAATAATTTAACCTTACACCTAAAGTCACTAGAGAAGGAAGAACAAATAAAGTCCAAATTTAGTAGAAGGAAGGAAATAATAATGATTAGAGCAGAAATAAAGGAAATAGACACTGGGAGAAAAAGAATGACTAAGATCTGGTTCTTTGAAAAGATAAAATTTATAAACTTTTATGCAGATCATCAAGAAAGAAGACTCACCTATATAAAATCAGGAATAAAAGAAAGTGAAAACTAACACCATAGCAATACCAAGGATTACAAGATGCTATTACAATTGTTATGTGCCAGCAAATTGGAAAACCTAAGGTATGAATAAGTTTCTAGAAACATTCAACATTCTTACACTGAACCAGAAGGAAATAGAAAATCTGAACAGATGTATTACTGGTAATTAAATTAAATTAGTAACAAAAATAGCTCTAACAAACAAAAGTCCAAATCCAGACAGCTTCAGAAGTGAATTCTAATGTTTTAAAAAAGAGTTAATACCTATCCTTTTCAAACTATTCCAAAACTTGAACAGAAAGGTAAAGGTGTTGTGTAATTCATTTAAAACTTTTAAAGTTAAAAAAGAAACATTAAAAATAACCATCACTGGGGCGCCTGGGTGGCTTAGTCGGTTAAGCGTCCGGCTTTCACTTAGGTCATGACCTCGCGGTTCGTGGGTTCAAGCCCCGCGTCGGGCTCTGTGCTGACCGTCAGCTCAGAGCCTGGAGCCTGTTTCAGAGTCTGTATCTCCCCCTCTCTCTGACCCTCCCCAGCTCACGCTGTCTCTCTCTCTCCCCTAGAAATAAAATAAAAATTAAAAAAAAAAAATAACCATCACTATAATAATTTGTTATGGGATACATATTTTTTAAATATGTAAACTGCAGCATTGTAAGCTAAAATGGGAAAAGAGGAAGAAGTAAAAGTGTATTTCTATTAAAGTTAAATTGTTATCAGTTTAAAACAGAATGTTATCACTTTAAAATATCTTACATAAACCTCATGATAACATCAAGGGAATTATACAAAAGAACTTGATAAAGAAGTCAAATCATACTGATATCATGAGTCATCAAATTACAAAAGATAGCAAGATAAGAAGCAAGGAACAATTAATCTACAAAACAAGCAGAAAACATTAAAAAGTGGCAATACTAAGTCTTTACATATCAATACTTTTTTAAACAGAAAAGAATTAAATTCTCCAATCAAAAACCATTGAATAGCTCACAGGATTTTATTTTTATTTAATTTTTTTTAACATTTATTTATTTTTTTAAGAAACAGAGTGTGAGTTGGGGAGAGGCAGAGAGAAGGGAGTCACAGATTACAAAGTGAGCTCTAGGCTCTGAGTTGTCAGCACAGAGTTGGACAGGAGGCTCGAACTCCGGAACCATGAGATCTAGATTTGAACCGAAGTCGGATGCTTAACTGACTGAGCCACCCAGGTGCCCCAAATAGCTGACAGGATTTTAAAACGATCCAAAGATATGCTGTCTACAAGAGACCAACCTTAGCCTTGAATAAACATGGTCTAAGAATGAATTGACGAGAAAACAAAACACCAAAACATTTCAAGGAAATGGTAATAACAGCAAAAAGCATAGACATAGTCATACTTTTTTTCTGACAAAATAGATTTTAAATTAAAAACGGTAATGGGGTGCCTGGGTGGCTCACTCAGTTAAGCATCCGACTTTGGTTCAGGTCATGATCTCGTGGCCTGTGAGTTTGAGCCCTGGGTTGGGCTCTGTGCTGACAGCTCAGACCCTGGAGCCTGCTTCAGTTCAGATTCTGTCTCCCTCTCTCTCTCTCTGCCACCCCTCCCTGGCTTGTGCTCTATCTCTCTCTCAAAAATAAATAAATACTAAAAACATTTTTTAAATTCATTAATTAATTTAAAATGGTAAAAAGATACAAGAGAAGTTTAAAGAATACCAATTTAGTTCATTTATGCTGCTTTATGTATGAAAAATAGAGATATATGATAAAAGTATTTTTTCTGAATAAATATTAAAGGGTTTTTCTGGTAAAAAAAAAAAACGGTAAAAAGAGACAAAGAAAGTCATTATGTAATTATAAAGGGAACAATACACTCAGAAGATACAACAACTGTAAATGTTGATGTTCCCAATATCAGAGCACCCAAACTGATAAAGCAATACTAACAGATCTAAAAGCAGAAATAAACAGTAATGCAGTAACAGCTAAGGAATATAATACCCCACTCACAAAGATTCATAAATCACCCAGACAGATAATCTGTGAAAAGAGGATTTGAACACTATAAACCAAATCGGCCTAATTCACACATACAGAATATTCTATCCAACAACAGAATATACATTCTTCTCAAACACATATTGGACATTTTTTAGCATAGACCATATGTTAGGCTACATAACAATTAGAAGCAAACTCAAGAAGTTAAAATCATGTAAAATATGGACCATACTGGACCATTCCAACCATAATGATTATAAACGAGAAATCAGTAACAAGAGAAAATCAAAACAAAGGAAAACTCATGAACACATGTAAATTAACAGTTTCCTGAACAACCACTGGATCAAAGAAGAAACTAAAAGAGAAATAAAAAATATTTTGAAACAAATAAAAATGGAAATATGATATACCAAAACTTATGGGATGCAGCAAACATAGTTCTAAGTTCTAAGTTCTAAGTTCATAGCTATAAACACATATATAAAGAAAATGGAAAGATCTTAATAAACCTAATTTTACACCAAAACGAACTGGAAGAATAACAACAAAATAGGCCCAAGTTAGGAGAAGGAAGGAAATGTTTGTGATTAGATCAGAAATAAATGAAATTTAGAAGAGAAAAAATTTTTTAAAAATTAACAATTGGTTCCTTTAACAATTGTGAAGATAAAGAAAATTTGGAAACCTTTATCTAGATTAACCAAGGAAAAAGGAGAGGACCCAAATCAAGAAAGTTATAAGTGACAAAGACATTACAACTGATACCACAGAAATACAAATAGCCAAAGAAGCTCCTATGGAAAACTATATGCCAACAACTGAAGTTGTTTTTTCCAACAAGTGGAAAAATTTTAGAAGCATATAACCTATCAAGACTTATTCAGGAAGAAATATAAAATCTGAATGCAACAGTTACTAGTAAAGATTGAATCAGTAATCAAAAATTTTCTAGTGAAGAAAGCCCGGGACCATATAGTTTCACTGGTAAATTTTATCAAATGTTTAAAGAAGAATTAACACCAATCTTTCTCAACTTTTTCCAAAAAAATTGGAGAGAAGAGTTTCAAATTCATTTTTTAAGGCCAGCATTGCCATACACCAATGCCAGAAAAGGAGACTATCACAAAACTGCAGGCAAATACCCCTGATGAATATATATGCAAAGATTTTCAATAAAATACTGGCAAACCAAATTTAATAGCTTGAAAAAGATCATTTGCCATGACCAACTGCTGTTTATCTCCCGGATGCAAAGATGGCTTCACATATGTAAATCAATGGAGTATATTACATTAAGGGAATGAAAGAAAAAAAAAAAATCCTATGACCATCTCAACAGACACATAAAAAGCATATAACAACATTCAACATCCGTTCATGTTAAAAAAAAAATCTCAACAGATTAGGTAGAGACGGAATGTATCTTAATATAATACAGACAGTGTGCGGGACAGGCCCATTGCTGAAGTTGTACCCCTAATGGTAAAAGGCTGAAAGCTTCTGCTACAAGATCAGGAGCAAGCAAAGGTGCTCACTCTTGCCACTTCTGTTCAACATATTACTCAAAGGTCTAGCTAGAGCAATATGGCAAGAAGAAATTAAAGTCATCAGAATTAATAAAGAATAAGTAAAATTGTTTGTATTTGCTATTGATACAATTTTATATACAGAATGTTCTAGATTCCAATTAAAAACTTAGATATAATTTGTGCACCTGGGTGGCTTAGTCAGTTACGCATCTGACCTCAGCTCAGGTCATGATCTCATGGTGGATTCAAGCTCCATGTTGGTGTCTGTGCTGACAACTTAGAGCCTGGATTCTGCTTCGGATTCTGTCTTTTCTTCTCTCTCTGCCCCTTCCCCACTTGCACTCTGTTTCTCTCTCTCTCTCTCTCAAAAATAAACATTAAAAAAACCTTAGATATAATCAATAAATTAAGTAAAGGTGCAGGATACAAAATTAACATACAAAAATCTAAATAAACTGTTGGGGCACCTGGGTGGCTCAGTTAGTTAAACATTCGACTTTGGCTTAGGTCATGACTTAGGTTCATGAGTTTGAGACTCACATCGGCCTCTGTGCTGACAGCTCAGAGCCTGGAGTCTGCTTTGGATTCTGTGTCTCTTTCTTTTCTCTGACCCTCCCCTGCTTGCACTCTGTCTCTCTCTCTAAAATAAACATCAAAAACAATTTTTTTTTACTGTCAGGAGTGTACAGAGTGCCTGGGTGGCTCAGTCGTTAAGCATCCAACTCTTGATTACATCTCAGGGCATGAGCTAATGGTCATGAGATCAAGCCCTGCATTGGGCTCTGTACTGACAGCAAAGGGCCTGCTTGGGATTCTCTGTCTGTCTGTCTGTCTGCCTCTCTCTCTCTCTCTCTCAAATACATACATACATATATATTTTTAAAAATATCAAGAGTGTTTCCATACACTAATGAAGAATAATTTTTTTAAAAAGATAAAAGATCCAATTTACAAAACAATAAAAACAATGAAATGTTTAGAGTAAATTTACCAAGGAAGTCAAAGTTTTACTTTGAATATTAGAAGACGTTAATGAAAGAAATCAAAGACACAAATAAGCAGAAAGGTATCCAGTGTTTTTGGTTGGAAGAATTAATATTGTTAAAATGTCCACACTACCTAAAGGCATCTATAGATAAAATGCAGTCTTTATTAGGATTCCAATGCCATTTTCTACAGAAATAGAAAAAAAAAACCTTAAAATTTGTAAAAAACTACAAAAGACCCTGGATAGCCAAAACGATACTCTGAAAGAAAAATAAGTCAGGAGGCAGAACACTTAGTATTTCAAACTGTTTTATAAAGCTTTGGTAATCAAAAAAATATGTTATTGGCATAAAAACAGACACACCAATGGAACAGAATTGAGGGACCAGAAATAAACCTATGCATGTATGTCGACTAATATCTGACAAGGATATCAAGATTTCTCAACAAAGAAAAGAGACTCACTTTATCAAATGGTGCTGAGAAAATTAGACATTCACATATAAGAGAATGAAATTATATCCCCTTCTTGCACCACTAAATTAAACTCAAGATGAATTAAAGACTCAAACTATAAATCTCCTAGAAGACAATACAGGAAAATGTTCCTTGACGTTTGTCTTGGCAATGTTTTTTCTGGATATAACACAAACAACAAAATAAAAAATAACAAAGTGTAGTACATCAAACTAAAAAGCTTCTGAGCAACAGAAGAAATAACAAAATGAAAACATCTACAGCATGGGAAAAAAATTGCAAGCCATAAGTTGTTAACATTTAAAATACATAAATAATGCATCATTTCAACATCAGAATAAATAAGTAAAAGAATAAAATATGGGGAAAGGACTTGAATAGGCACTTTTCAAAAGAAGATATTCAAATGGTCAATAAGTACATAAATAGATTCAATATCACCAATCACTGGGGAAATGCAAATCAAAACCACAATGAGGTATCACCTCATGTGTGTCAGCATGACTATTATTAAAAAGACAACGGGGCATCTGGATGTCTCAGTTGGTTAAGCAACCAAATTTGGCTCAGGTCATAATCTCACCTTCATGAGTTTGAGCCTCACTGCTGTCGGTGCAGAGCTCATTTCAGATCCTCTGTACCCATCTCTATCCGCCCCTCCCCTGCTCACACTTTCTCTCAAAAATAAACATTAAAAAAAAAGACAAGATACAACAAATGCTGGTGAGAATATGGACAAAAAGGAATCCATGGGCATTGTTGGTGGGATTATAAATGGAGGCTACTAAAAACATTAAAAATAAAATTCCTATACGATCCAGTATATAAATTAGGGATATATCTGAAGGGGAAAAAATCACTATGGTGAAGAGATATCTGTACCCCCTACGCTGACTGCAGCATTATTTACAGTAGCCAAAACATGGAAACAATCTATGTATTCATCAACAGATGGATGGATAAAGAAGTTGTAAGGAACACACACACAATGGAATACTTTTCAGCCATGAAAAGTGTAGAGATCCTCCCAATTGTGACAACATGGATGGAACCTTGAAGGTATCATGCTAAGTCAAATAGGTAGGACAGAGACAGAAAAACACCATATGATCTCACTTCTATGTGGAATCTAAAAACCACAAACACAAAACAAAAAACAAAACTCAAACTGATATCCGACTTCCAAAAACGATGGCCGAGTAGAAGGATCCTAAGCTCACTTCCTCCCCCAGATACACCTACATAACACCCACATCAGTGTAAGTAAACCAGGAAATAACCCAAGGCCTTGCAGGAAGGACTCTCCACAGCTAAAGATAGAGAAGAAGCCACATCAAAAAATGGTAGAAGGAGAGAGCAGGGGTCAGGAACCAACTGATCCATGAGACTGTCTACAGGAGGGAGGGATACGCAAGCACCGAGATGGGAGAAGAGCAGACCTTGAGCCCAGCACTCCAGGCAAGGGGGACCTGCACTGGGGAGACAAATCCCCATAATATTTGGCTTTGAAAACCAGAGGGATTTGACTTCGTGACTTCTTACTATTAGTGGGGCTTTAATACCAGGAACTTTAGAAATCAGCAGCCTGGGCTATGGGAGAGCAGGAAGTGATAGGAAACTGAGTCCCCACCCTTAAACAGACAGCATAACAAACAACCCCGCTGAGATACAACAAAGAAGCAGTAGTAAGAAAAGTATGGCCTGGGCTATAAGGGAAAGAGATTTATTTACTAATCTAGAATATGTGCTGGAGGAGCAGGGATCTTTAGGAGATTTCTCTAAGAACAAAAGAATTGGCAGACACTATTCTCCTCCCTGACCCCCAGCCTAGACACATGGACTCCTGTGGAAACCAGCGTGACCACACTCCACCTAGCTTGCTTAGAGCATGCCCTGCCCTGTGCTCCTGGGGGCCCCCCTCCTCTAACCTGCACTCAGCAGTTCGATATGGGGAAGGAAACAGAAATCTACACCCAAGAGGCACAGAGAACCTCCAAGAAAATCAACCCAAGGAGGTCCACACCAAGACACAATGTGATTAAAATGGCAAAAAGTAGTGATAAAAGACAATTTTTTATTTTATTTAAAAAATTTTTTTAATGTTTTTTTATTTTTGAGAGACAGAGACAGAGACAGTGAGAGCAGGCAAGGGGCAGAGAGAGAGGGAGACACAGAATCCAAAGCAGGCTCCAGGCTCTGAGTTGTCAGCACGGAGCCTGATGCAGGGCTGGAACTCATCAACCATGAGATCATGACCTGAGCTGAAGTTGGATGTTTAACAGACTGAGCCACCCAGGTGCCCCAAAAGAGAATTTCTTAAATGGCAAGTAGTTACATGCAAGAGAAACCCCATAAGGCTATCAGCTGATTTTTCAGCAGAAACTTTGCTAGCCAAAAGAGAATAGCATGATATATTCAAAGTACTGAAATGAAAAAAACCTGCAATGAAGAATATCCTATCCAGCAAGGTTATCATTCATAATAGAGAGATAAATAGTTTCCCCAAACAAAGTTAGAGGGCTTATGACTATTAAAGTCGCCTTACAAGAAATGTTAAATAGGATTCTGAGTGGAGAGGAACGACAATAAGCAAGATCAAGAAAAATGGAAAGCACAAAGCACTAAAAGTAAATACGTCTCCAGCCATCACTCAAGTGAGTCACAAAATAAAAGACTGTAAAGTATGACAACATATACCTAAACTATGTATGGCAGAGGAGTAAAAGTAATTCTTTAATTTTTTAAGTTTTTATTTAAATTAGTTAACAGATAATGTAATATTAGTTTCAGGTGTAAATATAGTGATTCAACACTTCCATACAACATCCGGTGCTGATCACAAAAAGTGTGCTCCCCAATCTCCATAACATGTTTCATCCATCCCCTCATGTCTCTGCTCATAACCATCAGTTTATTCTCTATAACTAGGAGTGTTTATTGGTTTGCCTCTCTTTTTCCCTTTGCTCACTTGTTTTGTTTCTTAAACTCCACATGAGTGAAATCTTATGGTATTTGTCTTTCTTCGACTGACTTATTTTGCTTAGCGTTACACTCTCTAGCTCCATTCACATTGTTGCAAATGGCAAGATCTCACTCTTCTAATGACTACGTAATATTCCATTGTGTATATATACCATCTCTTCTTTATCCATTCATCAGTTGAGTGACATCTGGGCTGTTTCCATAATTTGGCTATTGCTATAAACACCAGGAGGTGCGTGTCCCTTTGAATCAGTATTTTTGTATCCTTTGGGTAAATATCTATTACTGCAATTAATGAATCATAGGGTAGTTCTATTTTTAACTTTGTGAGAACCCCCCTTACTGTTTTCCAGAGTGGCTGCACCAGTTTGCATTCCCACCAATACCTCATAAGGTTCACATTTCTCCACATCCTTGTCAATACCTGTTGTTTCTCATGTTAATTTTACCCATTCTGACAGATGTGAGATGGTATGTCAATATAGTTTTGATTTGTATTTCACTGGTGATCAGTGACATTGAGCATCTTTTCATATGGCCGATGGCCATCTGTATGTCTTCTTTGGAAAAATTTCTATTCGTGTCTTCTGCCCATTTTTTAGTTGAGTTGTTTGGTTTTGGGGTGTTGAGTTTTAGAAGTTCATTATATATTTTGGATACTAACACTTTAGCAGACATAACTTTTGCAAATATCTTCTCATATTCCATAGGTTGCCTTCTAGTTTTGTTGATGGTTTCTTTGCTGTGCAGAAGCTTTTTATCTTGATGAAGTCAATTTTGCTTTGTTTCTCTTGCCTCAGAAGACATATCTAGAAAGAAGTTGCTAAGCTGATGTCAAAGTAGTTACTGCCCATGTTTTCTTCCACAATGTTTATGGTTCCAGGTTTCACATTTAGGTCTTTAATCTATTTTGAATTTATTTTTTGCATGGAGTAAGAATGAGTCCAGTTTCATTCATTTGTATGTTGCTGTCCAATCTTCCCACCACCATTTGTTGAAGACACTGTCTTCTTCCTATTGGATATTCTTTCCTGCTTGGCAAAGATTAATTGACCACATAGTTTTGAGTTTCTTTCTGGGTTTTCTATTTTGCTCCATTGATCTTTTTTGTTGTTGTTGTTGCTTGTATCATACTGTTTTGATCACTACAGCTTTATAATATAATTTGAAGCCCAGAATTGTGATGCTTCCAGCTTTACTTTTATTTTTCAAGATTGCTTTGGCAATTTGGGGGTCATTTGCAGTTCCATACAAATTTTAGGTTTGCTCTATTTCTGTGAAAAATGCTTTTGGTACGTTGATAGGGATTGCATTAAAGTGTAGATTGCTTTGGGTAGTATAGTATAGATATTTTAGTATTTGTCCTTCCAATCTATGATCAGGGAGTAGCTTTCCTTTTTGTTTTTTTGTTTTGTTTTTTTTTGCCACCTTCAGTTTCCTTTATCAGTGTTTTATAGTTTTCAGAATACAGGTCTTTCACCTCTTTGTTAGGTTTATTCCAAGGTTGTTATTTTGGGCACAATTATTAATTGAATTGATTCCTTAAGTTCTCTCTATGCTACTTCATTATTGGTGTATAGAAATGCAACAGATTTCTGTGTGTTGACTTTGTATCCTGAATTTGTTGTCTGATTGCTGAAGCTAGAATTTCCAGGACTATGTTAAATAATAGTGGTGAGAGTGGACATCTCTGTCTTGTTCCTGACTATAGAGGAAAAGGTCTTAGGTTTTCACTATTGAGTATAATGTTAGCTGTGAGTTTTTCATATATGGTTTTTATTATGTTGAGGTATGTTCCCTCTGACCTACTTTGTAGAGCTTTTATCATGAATGAATGTTGTACTTTGTCCAATGCTTTCTCTGCATCTATTGAAATTATCATATGGTTCTGATCCCTTCTTTTATTTTTTTCCCTTCAATAGTTTATTGTGAAGTTAGTTTACATATAACACTCAGTGCTCAACCCAACAAGTGCCCTCCTCCATCCCTTCTTTTATTAATGTGGTATATCACATTGATTGATTTGTGAATACTGAACCACCCTTACAACCCTGAAATAAATCCCACTTGATGGTGGTAAATATTTTTTTAATGTATTGTTGGATTACATTTGTTAGTATTTTATTAAGAATTTTTACAACTGTTTTCATCAGGGATATAGGCCTGTACTTCTCCCTTTTAGTGGGATCTTTATCTGGTTTTAGTATCAGCGTAATGCTAGCCACATAGAACGAATCTGGAAGTTATCCTTCCTTTTCTATTTTTTGGAATAGTTCCAGAAGAATAGGTATTAACTCTTCTTTAAATTATTGTCATGGGGCGCCTGGGTGGCTCAGTCGGCTCAGTTGGCTAAGTGACTGACTTCAGCTCAGGTCATGATCTCACAGTTCATGGGTTCGAGTCCTACGTCGGGCTCTGTGCTGACAGCTAGCTCAGAGCCTGGAGCCTGTCTTCAGATTCTGTGTCTCCCTCTCTCTCTCTCTGACCCTCCCCTGCTCAAGCTGTCTCTCTCTCTCTCAAAAATAAGTAAAACATTTTTAAAATTTAAAAGAACGTAAATCTTTGGCATAAATTGCCTGTGAAGCTATCTAAACATGGACATCTGTTTGTTGAGAGTTTTTTGATTACTCATTCAGTTTTTTTTTTCTGGTGACTGGTATGTTCACATTTTCTATTTCTTCCTGTTTCAGTTTTGGTAATTTACTTGTTTCTAGGAATTTATCCATTTCTCCCAGGTTGTCCAAATTGTTGGTATGTATTTTCTCTTAAGATTCCCTTTTAATTGTATTTCTGTGGTGTTGTTATTGTTCCATTATCATTTGTGAATTTTATTTGGATCCTTTCTCTTTTCTTTTTGATGTGTCTGGTGAGAGGTTTATCAGTTTTATTAATTTTTTCAAAGAATACCTCCTGGTTTCATTGATCTATTATATTGTTTTGTTAGTTTCTGTATCATTTATTTTTGTTTTACTGTTTACTACTTCCTTCCTTATGCTGGCTTTAGTTTTAATTTGTTGTTGTTGTTTTTAACTCCTTCAAGTGTGAAGTTAGATTGTTTGAGATTTTTCTTACTTCTTTGAGGTAGACATGTATTACTATATACTTCCCTCTTGGGATTGCTTTTTGCTGCATCCCAAAGGTTTTGGACCATTGTGTTTTCATTTTCATTTGTTCCATGTATCTTTTCTGTAAATGTTCCTTGATTTCATGGTTGACCCATTCATTCATTGTTTAGTAGCATGTTGCTTAACCTACATGTATTTGTGGTCTTTCCAGATTTTTTTTGTGGCTGACTTCTAGTTTCATAGCATTGTGATCAGAAAATATGCATAGTATGATTACAATCTTTTTGTATTTGTTGAGGCCTGATTTGTTTGGTTTTTTTTTAATGTTTTATTTATTTCTAGGAGAGAGAGAGAGAGAGAGAGAGAGAGAGCGTGAGCAGGGGAGGGTCAGAGAGAGAGGGAGTCACAGACTGAAACAGGCTCCAGGCTCTGAGCTGGCAGTCAGCACAGAGCCCGACGCGGGGCTCGAACCCACGAACCGCGAGATCATGACCCAAGCGAAAGTCAGACGCTTAACCGACTAAGCCACCCAGACGCCCCTGTTGAGGCCTGATTTGTGACCAAATATGTGATCTATTCTGGAGAATATTCCATGTACCCTTGAAAAGAATGGGTATACTGCTGTTTTAGGATGAAATTTTCTGAATCTATCTGTTAAGTCCATCTGGTCCAATGTGGCATTCACATCCATTGTTTCCTTATTGATTTTCTGCTTAGATGATCTGTCATTGATGTAGGCGGGGAATTGAAGTCCCTTACTATTTTTGTATTGTTATCAGTTAATTAGTTCCTTTATGTTTATTATTGTTTCATATATTTGATGCAGAAATATCTACAATTGTTACATCTTTTTGTTCAATTGTCCCCTTCATTGTTAGATAGTGCCCTTCTTTGTCTCTTGTTACTGTCTTTGTTTTAAAGTTTAGTTTGTCCAATATAAGTATTGCTACTCTGGCTTTCTTTTGACATTAATTTGTGTGATAAATATTTCTCTGTTCCCTCACTTTCAATCTGCATGTGTCTTTAGGTCTAAGATGAGTCTCTTGTAGGCAGAATATAGATGTATTTTTAAAATCCATTCTGACATCCTATGTACTTTGATTAGAGCATTTAGTCCAATTATATTCAAGTAATTATTAATAAGTATGTACTTAGTGCCATTTCATTACATGTCTTGTGGTATTTGTTTCTAAAGATTTTCTCAGACCTTTTCTTGTCTTTTTCAATTTTGGTCTCTCCTTTTCACTCAAAAACTCCCCTTTAATGTTTCCTATGGGACTGGTTTGGTAATCACAAACTCCTTTAGTTTTTCTTTGGGAAACCCTCTCTCCCCTTGCATTCTGAATGATAGCTTTGCTGCATAGAGTATTCTTGGCTGCAGATTTTTTCCATTCACCACTTTGACTATATCATACCACTCCCTTTTGGCTTGCCAAGTTTCTGTTGAGAAATCTCCAGCTAGCTTTATGGATTTCCCTTGTAAATTAAGGACTTCTTTTTTCTTCTTGCTATTAAGAGTTTTTCTTTATCGCTACATTTTGCAAATTTAATTACAAAAGCATTTCTTGGCCTGATTTTGTTGATTTTGATGGAAATTCCCTATGCCTTCTGGATCTGGATGTCTGTTTCCTTCCCCAGATGAGGGAAGTTTTCAGCTATTATTTATTCAAATAAATTTTCTGCTCCCTTTTCTCTCTCTTCTTCTGGGACTTATAATAAGAATGTTATTACATTTGATGGAGTCACTGAGTTCCCTGTGTCTTTTCTCCTGTTGCCTAACTCTATCTCACTCTTGTTCAGCTTCATTACTTTCCATTATTTCATCTTCTAGGCCACAAATTCATTTCTCTGCTTCTTCCAGCCCACTATTCATTGCATCAAGCCTGTTTCCAATCTTATTTAACTCTTCATCTCTGATTTTTTTTAACTTGTCTATTTTTGTGATAACTGTCTCACTGATGTCTTCTATTCCTTTCTTGAGCCTAGTGAGCATCCTTATAGTTGTTGCTTTAAATTTTCTATCAGTCATGCTGCTTACATCTGTTTTGCTTAGATCTCTGGTCATGACTTATCCTGTTCTTTCATTTGTGATAGATTTCTCCATCTTGGCATTGTGTCTAAGTCTCTGCTTTCTTCTCTATATTGAAAAAAGGGGCCAGTTATGTGCCCTGCTCCTGAGATTAATGGCCTTATAAAGAAGAAACTATGTGGTACCTAGGGCCTGGTGCTTCAGGCAGTGTCTCTGGTGTGTGCTGTGTGCACTCTGCTGTTGTGTTTTGGCTGCTCTATCCTTCAGGCCAGTTCTCTTCAGAGGCTCTCCTTGCCTGTAGTGGCCACTATTTGGCCCCTGGCTTGAATGTGGTGAGTTTTAACTAGGTGTGCTCTAGTCTGCTTGTGAAATGAGATCTGATACCACCTTCACCAGAACGGAAGCCCTGCAGAATTCTCTTGTCAGGAGACTTGATATGAGCAGGGCTTTGTGCTGGTCTTCTAGGGGAGTAGCCCACAGAACTGGGACTGAGGCACATTTGACTGAGAACGGTAGTCCTGTCAGAGTACAGGGGCATGGAGCTCGGCGTAAGCAGGTTAGGCAGCCAGTGTCAGCAGTACACTGCTTCCTGCAGGTGGCTCTGTCTTTATGCTTTGGGAAGGGAGAGGGCAATGGTGCCAGCCAGCTCCTTTGATCTGGGAGACATCTCCTTGAGTGCTGCCTCTCATGGAATCTTTGTGGAGAGTGCATAGTCTCCATGTGTTGCCCTAGGCATTCTTCAGATTGCTGTCGCCGTGCTGTCTCATCCCAGGTTGTTTGCTTGCCTTCTCTCCAGGAACAGCACAGAGCTCTCTCGAGGTTCTATACCAACCAAGCCTGCTGACTTTTAAAACTCTAGGTTTTAAGCCTTGCTGATTGCCAGAAGTCATAAAATATAGCCCTTCTTGATTTCCAAACTTTGGAAAAATATTCTGTTTGTGTGTTCCCTGTGTACTCCTCTCTCTCACCCTTCTCTATGACCACAGCTACCTCCTCTCTGCAGCAGCTGTGATCTGTTTCTTCCCTAAGCCTTGCCTCTGAACTTCCTACTTTCTTTGATGTGTCCTCTTCTCTCCCTTTATTTGTAGAGTTTGTTCTGTCACTCTCAGGTTGATTTTTTTAAATATTGTTTTGGAAATGTGTTCAAACTTAAGTGACAATCAACTTAATACAGGCTGCTATATGCATGAGATGTTATATGTGAGCCTAAGAGTAACCACAAACAAAACACCAGTAATGGATAAAGCAAAAAAGGGAAAGGAATCCAAATATATCTTTAAAGAAAGCCAGAAAGCCATGAGAAAAAAGGGCATAAGAAAAGAACAGAGAACTACAAAATTAGTCATAAAACGAGTAACAAAATGGCAACTCTCCAGTCACAAACCTAGAGTGACAGGATGGATAAAAACGTCAGAACCATCTATATGCTGCCTACAAGAGATTCATTTCAGACCTAAAGACACATGCAGATTCCAAGTGAAGGGATAGAAAATATTCATTATACAAATGGAAATTCAAAGAAGGCCAGGGTAGCAATACTTCATATTAGACAAAATAGACTTTTAAAAAATCAGTACCAAGAGACAAAGAAGGACATGACATAACTATAGAGGGAACAATCCAACAAAGAGATTTAACAATTGTAAGTATTTATGCACTCAATATGAGAGCACCCAAATAGATACAGTGATAAACATAAAGGAGGTAATCCATAGTAATACAGTAATAGTAGGGAGAACTAACACTCGACTGATATCAATGGATGGATCATCCAAAGAGAAAATCAAAAAGGTAACAGTGGCTTTGAATGACCAATTAGACAAGATAGATTGAACAAATATATTCAGAACATTCCATGTTAAAACAGCAGAATACATATTCTTTTCAAGGGCACATGGAACATTCTCCATAACAGATCATATGCTAGGCCACAAAACAAGTCTCAACAAATTAAAAAAGACTGAAGTCACCGCATGCATCTTGTCTGACTGTAACACTATGAAACTGGACGTCAACCACAAGAAAAAAATCTGGAAATAACACAAATGCATGAAGGTTAAATAATATGCTACTAAACAATGAATGGGTCAATCAAGAAATCAAAAAAAAATACACGGAGAGAAATTAATACACAATAGCAATAGCTCAAACACAATAACACGATAGCCCAAAATGCTTGGGATGCAGCAAGAGCAGTCCTAAGAGGGAAAATTTTAGCAGTACAGGTCTACTTCAAGAAGCAAGAAAAATCTCCAATAAACAATCTGTACTTAAGAAGTTAGAAAAAGCTGAACATGCAAAAGCCAAAACTAGTAGAAGGAAAAAAATAATGATTAGAGCAGGAATAAACAAAAGAGAAACTTAAAAAGAGAAAGAAAAAGAAAGAAAACAAGAAAAGATTGATAAAGCCAGGAGTTGTCTCTTTGAAAATATCAATGAAATTAATAAATTTTTTGTTAGATTCAATTTAAAAAAAGGAAAAAAAAGGAGAAAGGACTCAAACAAAATAACGAGAAAAACAACCAACATCACAGAAATGCAAAGAATTTTACTACAAATTATATGCCATCACACTGGACAACCTGGAAGAAATGGATAAATTTCTAGAAACTTATAACCTCTGAAAACTGAATCAAGAAGAAAGAGATAGTAGGCACAGACTGATTACTGGCAATGAATTTAAATAAGTAATCTAAAATCACCCAAAATAAAAGTCCAGGATCAGATGGCTTTACAAATAAATTTTATCAAACATTTAAAGAATATTTAATACTGGAGCGCCTGGGTGGCTTAGTCGGTTAAGCGTCCGACTTTCGCTTAGGTCATGATCTCGCGGTTCGTGGGTTCGAGCCCCGCGTCGGGCTATGTGCTGACTGCCAGCTCAGAGCCTGGAGCCTATTTCAGAGTCTGTGACTCCCTGTCTCTCTGACCCTCCCCTGCTCATGCTGTCTCTCTCTCTCTCCGCTAGAAATAAATAAAAATATTTGGGGAAAAAAAGAATATTTAATACTATTCTCAGACTATTCCAAAAAAACTAAAAAAGGATAGACTCCAAATTCATACTGTGAATCCAGCATTGCCATAGCCAGAAAGAGATACTACAAATAATAAGAACTATAGGCCAATATCTCTGATGAACACAGATGCAAAAATCCTAATCATAATATTAGCAAACCAAATCCTACAATACTTAAAAAAAAATTATTCACCACTATCAAATAGGATTTATTCCTGCGATTCCAGGGTGGTCAATATTTGCAAATCAATCAATGTGATACATCACATCAACAAAGGAAAGGATAAATCATACGATCATTTTGATAAATGTGGAAAAGGCATTTGGCAAAGTACAACATCCATTCATGACAAAGACCCTCAAAAAAGCATGTTTAAAGGGAACATACCTCAACATAATAAAGGCCATATATGAAAAACCCACAGATAATATCATTCTCAATGAGGAAAAACAGCTTTTCTCCTAAGATCAGCAATAAAACAAAGATGTCCACTCTCACCACTTTTATTCAGCTGAAAGTTCTGGCTATGGCAATCAGACAGGAAAAGAAATAAAAGGTGTGTAAATTGATAAGGAAGAAGTAAAACTCACTATTTGAAGATAACGTGATACTATATATAGAAAACCTTAAAGACTCCACCAAAAAACTACTAGAACTGATAAATGAAACTCATTAACATCACAGGATACAAAATCAATGTACAGAAACTAATTGTACTTGTATACGTTAATAATGAAGTAGCAGAAAAACAAATTAAGAAAATAATCCCTTTTATAATTGCACCCAAAATAATAAAATGCCTAGAAGTAAACTTAACCCAGGAGGTAAAAAACTATAAAACAATGACTGAAGAAATTGAAGCTAACACAAACAAATGGAAAGACATCCATGCTCATGGATTGGAAGAACAAATATTGTTAAAATGTCCATAACACCCAAAGCAATCTACAGGTTTAGTACAATCCATATCAAAATACCAATGGTATTTTTCAGAGAACCTGAACAAATAATCCTAAAATTTGTGTGGAACCAGAAAAGACCCAAATAGCCAAAATAATCTTGAAAAAAAGAAAAAAAGAAAGGAAGAAACCAAAGCTGGAGTGATCACAATGCCAGATTTCAAGTTTTATGATAAAGCTTTAATAATCAAAACAGCCTGGTACTGGCACAAAATATAGACACCTAGATAAATGGACAGGATAGAAAGCCCAGGAATAAACCCACAATGTTATGGTCAATTAATTTTCAACAAAGTGAGCAAGAATATGCAATGCGAAAACAATAATCTCTTCTGTAAGTGGTGCCGGGAAAACTGGACAACTACATGCAAAAGAATGAAACTGGAACGCTTTCTCACACCATACACAAAAGTGAGCTTGAAATGGGTTAAAGACTTAAACGTGAGGCCTGGCATTATAAAATCCTAGAAGAGAGCACAGGCAATAATTTCTCTGACATTGGTAATGCCAACATTTTTCTAGATATGTCTTCGAATCAAGGGAAACAAAAGCAAAAATAACTTATTATAACTACATCAACATATAAAACTTCTGCACAGCAAAGTAAACAATCAACAAAACCACAAGACAACCTACTGAAGATCTTTACAAATGATATATGTGATAAGAAGTCAGCATTTGAAATATATAAAGAACTTCTTTATATAACAATTCAATATAAAAAAATGGGCAGAAGACATGAGTAGACATTTCTCCAAATAAGACATACAAATGTCCAGCAGACAAATGAAAAGATGCTCAACATTATTCATTACCATGGAAATACAAATCAAAACCACAATGAGCTATCACCTCACACTTGTCAAAATGGCTAAAATGAAACAACAAATATTGGCCAGGATGTAGGATAAAAGGAATCCTCTTACTTTGCTGGTGGGAATGCAAACTGGTGCAGCCACTCTGGAAAACAGTATGGAGTTTCCTCAAAAATTTAAAAATTAAAAATTACCGTAGGATTCCATAATTCCACTAGGAGGTATTTACCTAATGAAAGCACAAACACCAATTCAAGAAGATAAATGAACCTCATTTTTTGTATCATTTATTAGAATAGCCGAAATATAGTGGCAAGCCAAGTATCCATGGTTAGATGAGTGGATAAAGCAGATGTGGTATATATACATACCAAGGAATATTACTTAGCCATAAAAACGAATGAAGCCTTATCATTTGCAACAACTAGGTGGGTCTAGAGGGTACAATGTTAAGTAAGTCAGTCAGCATAAGAGAAATAGCATATAATTTAAGAAACAAAACAAATGAACAAAAAAAAGAGACAAACAAAAAAATCACCTGGACTCATAAACATATAGAAGAAACAGGGTTACCAGAGGAGAGGTGCTTGAGGAGATGGGTGAAATAGGTAAAGTGAATTAAGAATATGAGCACTGAGTAATGTATAAAATTGTTGAATCAGGATATTATAACTGAAACTAATACTGTACATTAATTATAATGGAAATAACATTTTATAAAAGATTTAACTTTACTCAGCACAAGAAAACTTATGCTGTAGAGAAATACTCTGCAGGCTATTAATGTGGAAAATATTTCATAAAATTGTAATAACATTGGATAGTGACAGATGGTGACTATACTTATAGTAGTGGGCATCAAGTAATGGATAGAGTTATGGAATCACCATGTTGTACACCAGAAACTAATATGACATATTCAATTATACACTTCAATAATAAATTAAAAAAAATTTTTTTAATGTTTATTATTTATTTAGGAAGAGAGAGAGAGATGGAGTGTGAGTGGGGGAGAAGCAGAGAGAGAGATACAGAATGAAAAGCAGGCTCCAGGCTCTGAGCTGTCAGCACCAGCCGTGAGATCACGACCTGAGCTGAAGTTGGATGCTTAAACTGAGCCACCCAGGGGTCCCAATAATAAATTTTAAAAATGTTAAAAATATACCATGCAAGAAATTCAAATTTAATAGTGACTGTTTGGGGCTCCTGGATGGCTCAGTCGGTTGAGCATCCGTCCGACTCTGGCTCACGTTACCATCTCACAGTTCATGGGTTCGAGCCCTGCATCAGGCCCATTGCTGTCAGTGCACAGCCTGATTTGGATCCTCTGTCCCCCTCTTTCTCTGTCCCTCCCCTGCTCATGCTCTCTCTCTCAGAAATAAATAAAAACATTAAAAAATAGTGAATGTTTAATATTAAAAAAAAGGAAAAAGTGGTGTCTGGGTGGCTCAGTCGGTTAAGCGTCCAACTCGGTTTTGGATCAGGTCTTGTGACTTCAAGCTCTGTGTCAGACTCTGTACCGAGTGCAGAGTCTGCTTGGGATTCTCTCTCTCCTGCTCTCTCTCTGCCCCCTCCTCCTCATGCTGTCTCTGTCTGTCTCAAAATAAATAAATAAAATTAAAATATATATATTTTAAAAAGAAAGGAAAAAGAGATCTGATTGGTGGTTGCCAAAAGTGGGTTTTTGAGGGTGATGGAATTGGATGAAGGTAGTCAAAATGTAGTTACAGTTACAGTAAAGTTATCAGTTACATGATAAATAAATACTGGATGTACACACCACATGATAACTGCAGTTAACCCTTCTGTATGGTATATTTGAACGTTTCTGAGAGTAGAGCTTAAAAATTCTCATCGCAAACAATAAAACAGTTTTTCTTCTTTTTTTTTCATACAAGATGATGGATATTATCTAAACTTAATGTGCTAATCATTTCACAATATATTTAAGTCTTTATGCTGTACATACACCTTTCCCACACAGTACTGTATGTTAATTATATCTAACAAAAAACAAAGTGTGAGTGGTTGCTACATGTGTAGAGCTGCTCATATAGACATAAAATACCTCTAGACAAATACACAGGAAATCAGTTGCATTCATTGAGCCTAGGGAGGGAATGTGAGTACAGATTTAGAGGGGACTCTTTCATGTATTTCCTTGGTCTTTTAGAATTGTAAATCACGTGCCTCTAAAATCATACTACTTTGAAATATTTCTTTTCTTCTAGTATAGTAACTGATGCTGCAGTCTTCCCACTGGCGTGAGAGCAGCCACACAGAGCTGGGCCTGGGGAGATCGCTGCTGATATTGGTCTCCCTGTTCTCGTGGACCCCACAGTCATGCCTCATCAGGGCTGACTTCCCCCATCCCCTCCATGGAGCTGTTAATTCCCAGTTCCGGGGCTGCTTACCTATTATAGTCAAAGATAGTATCTTAAAAGCAGAAAGAGAAAAGAGTTAAGTTATGTACAAAAGAACCCCCAGATCTTCTCAACAGAAACTTTTCAGGGCAGGAGATAATGTAATAACATATTCAAAATACTGAAAGAAAACAATGTTTACAAGAATATTATACTCATTGAAGTGGTCTTTCAGACATGAAGAAGGGGCAAAGACTTTCTTGAACAAACAAAATTAAAGGAATTCATCATATTAGACATGCCTTATCAGGAATGATAAAGGGGATTCTTTGAGTGTAAATAAAAGGACACTAATTAACATTATAAAGACAGGAAGGCAGTCTAAAACTGGTAAGTATATAGTCGGAGTTGGATTTTGTATATGGCAATGGTGGTGCATAATTTATTTACATCTCTGGTTTAAAGGTTAAAGAAATGAAGTAAAAATAACCATATCTACAATAATATGCCATTTGTTATACAATATGAAAATATGTAAACTGTAACAATGATAATTCAAAATGTGACGGAAAGGAAAAGGAAAAGTATAAAGAGAAATTGCTTTGAAGTTTGTTGCTAGTTCAAAATAGTGTTGTAACTTTAAGGTATTTTATATAGTCCTCACATAACCACAAGGGAAAACTATACTCATGTCACAAAAGAACATGATCAAGTAGAAACATTCTGATATCACAAGGTGTCAACACACACACACAAAAGGAACAACGGACCTACAAACCAGAAAACAACTAACAAAATAGCAAAAATGTAAGTCCTCACTTATAATTATTTTCAACATCAGCAGATAAAATTCTCCCATTGAAAGACAAAGAAGAGCTAACTGAATAAGAAGATCAAGGGATAGACTCCCTGAAAAAGATCCACTTTAACCTTAAAGACACATATAGACCCAGATTGAAGGGACGTGAAAGATATTTCAAGCAAATGGTAACCATAAAAAGGGGGGAGGTGTAGCTACACTTATTTCAGACAAAATAGATTTTGAACTAAAAATGATCAAGGTCATTATAGAATGATAAAGGTGTCAATACATCAAAGAGATATAACAACTATAAATATTTATGTGCCCATCAGTGGAGCACCTGAATACATAAAGCAAAAACTAATAGATGTTAAAAGAGAAATAAACAGCAACACAATAATAGTTAGAGACTAATATTCCACTCTCAACAATATGAAAATATACAAAATGACACAGGAGACATGCAACGAATGTTCTGACAAAAGCAGAATACATATTCTTCTAAACTATACATGGAGCATTTTATAGAATAGATCATGGGTTAATCCTCAAAACAAGTCTTACAAATTAAAGACTGAAATTGTGCCAAGTATCTTTTCTGACCACAATGCTATGAGACTAGAAGTCAATAACAAGAAGAAAAGTGAAAAATAGATAAATACATGGAAATTAAACAATGCTTTTACAATCAATAAATCAAAGAAGAAATTGATGGAGAAATAAAGTATCTTGATACAAACAAAAATGGAAACAGAGCATACGGGATATGGAATTTGGGATATAGCAAAAGCAGTTTTCATAGGGAGGTTCTGGGGCACCTGGGTGACTCAGTCTGACTTCAGCTCAGGTCATGACCTCATGGTTCATGAGTTCAAGCCCCACATCATGCTTCTGTGCTGACAGCTCAGAGCCTGGAGCCTGCTTCAGATTCTGTGTCTCCATTTCTCTCTGCCCCTCCTCTGCTAGTGCTCTATTTCTTTCTGTCCCTCAAAAATAAATAAATGTTTAAAAACAATAAAATAAAAGGGAGGTTCATAGCAATAAACATCTACATCAAGAAGCAAGAAAAATCCCAAATAAATAATCTAACTCTCTACCTTAGGGAATCAGAAAAATAAAAAAAGAACAGAAACCGATGATAGTAGAAGGAAGGAAATAATAAAAATTAGAGCAGAAATAAATTATATCAAAAAAATCCTAAAAAGCTACTCTGAAGACTTATATGCTGTCAGAGGCTCAAAATATCCAAAGTACAACCAAGAAATCATTAATGTAGTTACCAGTAAAAATTTATTGTGCATACACCAAAAAGACATCTTGTAAAGTGGTAGCACTCAAACCAAAACATGAAATGAGGTTCATCAGTATACTAATATTAAGCAATTTATATAGTGAGAAATCAACGACTTTTTGTTTTTCATCGTGATTGGTTACAATATTTCAATTTTCAGTGGTTACCTCTTATCAACTATTGAAAGAGTTTGAATTTTGCTTATTTCCAGAGGCATAAGCAAGAAGTGCTCCAAATCAAGTTAGCTTTGCAAAATAAGCAAATTAAGCTTCTATACGTGACAAAAGTGATTTTGTATGCTCAGGGAATTTTCAAGGTTGGTCTTCATTCATTTTTGATTTCAACAATGCCAACAAGGTGGCCACCCTAGAAACAAAAGGGAAAATTCTTAGAAATATACAAAGTACCAAGACTGAGCAAGGAAGAAATAGAAAGTCTGAAAAGACCAACTATGGGGAAGAAGATTGAATCAGCAACAAAAAATGTCTCACCACAGAAAGCCCAGGAGCACAGGTTCACTGGCAAGTTTTACAACTAGTTAAGGAAGGATAAAGTCAACGTTTCTTAAGCTCTTTCAAAAACTCAAAGAGGAAGGAACATTACCAAATTGATCTTAGGAAGCCAAAAAAATCTGATATTAAAGCTAGACAAGAACTCTATTAGAAAATACTGACCAATAATCCTGATGGGCATAGATGCAAGAATTCTCAGTAAAATACTCAATTTAGCAGTACTTTAAAAGGATTACTTACCATGATCAACTGGGATTTATATGTAGTATGCAAGGATGGTTCAACATAGAAAAATCAATGTGATACAGTATATTAAAAGAATAAAAGAATACATAATCATCTCAATAGCTGTAGAAAAAGCATTTAGTAAAATTCAGCACCTGTTAATGATCAAAACTCTTTAAAAAATTAGGTATAGAAAAATGTACATCAAAAACCAAACGGCATATATGTTAAGTCCACAGCTAATAACATACTATGTGGTGAAAGGCTGAAAGGTTTTCCTTTAAGAGCAGGAACAAAAGTGCCCACTCTCACTGTAACATAGCACTGTAAGTCTTGCCACAATAGCCAGGAAAGAAAAAGAAATTTAAGGCATCAAAATTGGTAAGAAGTAAAATTGTCTCTATTTGCAGATGGCATGATTTTATATATAGAAAAATCCCAACAATTCTACCCAAAACTATTATATCTAATAAAAATATTAGTAAAATTTCAGGACACAAAATTAACATAGAAAACTCAACCATGTTTTCATATACTGAGGAAAATTACCTGAAAAAAGATATAAAAAAGATTCCATTCATAACAGCAAGAAAACTATAAAATATTTAGAAAAAATCTTAACAAAAAATTTTAAAGATCTTTATTCTAACAAACTACAATATATCAATAAAACAAAGAAGACACAAATAAAATCTAACCCCATGTTTGTGGGTTGGAAAATTAAAATAGTTAAAATGTCAATACTACTAAAAGCCATCTGTAGATTCAATGCAATCTCTATCAAGGTTCCAAAGACTTTTTCTCAAACAGTAGTATAAAAAACACTTCTAAAATATCTATGAAATTACAAAACACTCAGAAGAGCCAAAGCAATTCCAAAAAAGAACAAAGGGTATTACACTGTCTGATTTCAAGGTACACCACAAAGCTATAGTAATCAAAATAGTATGGTACTGGTTTAAAAACAAATAAATCAATGGAACAGAACCTAAAGCAGAGGAATAAACCCAAGGATATATGATTAGATAATATTCAACAAGTCATCCAAAAAAACTCAAAAGAGAATAGACAACCTCTTCAATGTATGGTCCTGGGAAAACTGCATATTCACATGTAAAAGAATGAAACCAAACCCCCATCCTAAATTCTCACAAAAGTTAACTCTAATGGATTAGAGACTTAAACATAAGACCTGAAACCATCATAAGAAAAAATATCCTTGACCTTGGTCTTGGCAATGATTTTTTGGGTACGACAACTAAAGCACAAGCAACGAAATCAGATATAAACCAAATGGACATTAAATCAAAGAGTTCATGCACATCAAAAGTGACAATAAACTAAGTGAAAAGACAATCCTTAGAATGGGAAGAAATATTTGCAAACCATTTATGAGAGAAGAGCTTAATAGCCAAATTATGGAACTCAATAGCAAAAACCCAAATAATCTGATTCATAAAGAGCACAAGACCTAAATAGTAATTTCTCAAAGACAACATACAGATGGCCAACAGGTACATGAAAAGTGTTCAATATCAATAGTCACTAGGGAAACTGAAATCTAACACTAGGAGATATCACCTCACATCTATTAAAATGGCTATCATCTAAAAGATTTAAGATGATAATGATTTAAGATTAAGATTTAAGATCCTCTTCATGCTGGAGAGGATGTGGACAAAAGGAAAGCCTTACACTGTTGCTAGGATTGTAAACTAGTACAGCCACTGTGGAAAACAGTATGGAGGTCACTTAAAAAATTAAAAATAGGACCACCATATGATCCCGCAGTACCACTTCTGGGAAGGTATCCAAAGGAAATGAAAAGACTAATTTGGAGGGATATCTGCACCATCTTGTTCATCGCAGCAAGGAATGAATATCTAAGAAATGGAAACAGTTTAAGTTTCCATCAATCAATGGATGACTGGATAAAGAATTTTCTATTGTTGTGTGTATGCACAATGGTGTGTGTGTGTGTGTGTGTGCATGCGTGTGTGTGTTAGATAATGAAATACTCAGCCATAGAAAATATAGAAAATGAGGATATCTTGCCTGTGTCAACAGTATGGATGGACCCTGAGGGAATTATGTGAAGTCGGATAGAAAAAGAGTATTTTATGATCTCACATCTATGTGGGATTAAATGTAAAACAGAACAATATAAAACTCAGAGTAAAAGGGATCGTACTTGTGGTAAACAATGGTAGGTGTTGAGATGAAGGGGAATTGGAGAAAGGTGATCAAAAATGTTCAAAGTTCCAGCTAAACATATTTAAGTACTAGGAATGTACTGTACAGCATGATGACTAAACTATTTTAGATGTTGCAGTATATATACCAATATTATTAAAATTTTCATTATAAGGAAAGATTTTTATCTATTTCTTCTTTTTATTATACCTTTATGAGACAGTGAGTACTAACTAAACTTAGAGCAATAATTATTTCATAATATATATGTCAAACCATTTTGCTGTACACCTTAAACTTATACAGAGATTGGGTCGCCTGGGTGGCTCAGTTGGTTAAGCGTCAGACTTCGGCTCAGGTCTTGATCTCACGGTCTATGGGATTGAGCCCCGTGTCGGGCTCTGTGCTGACAGCTCGGAGCCTGGAGCCTGCTTCAAATTCTGTGTCTCCCTCTCTGTCTGCCCCTCCACTGCTTGATCTCTCTCTCAAAATAAAAATATAAAAAATTTTAAAAAAAAAGAGTTGGCAAAGAAGTAAACTCTTAAAAAAAAAACTTATACAGAGATATATGTGAATTATAGTTCATTAAGTCTAGGGAAAAAAATTCCCCCTACAGATGATGTACCAAAAGAGACTTTCAATATAGAGGTAAATGTAAGAATGTTCCACATAGAAGTCATTGACCTAAAGAACACAGTAACTGAACTGAAAAATAGAAGGTTTAGCAACAGTCTAGATGAAGTGAAAGAAACAATCAGTGAACTTGATGACAGGGTGGTAGAACTCTTCCAATCAGAGAAGCAAAAAGAGAGAAAAGAATAAAAGATAGTGAAGACAGGGGCGCTTGGGTGGCTCAGTCAGTTGAGCATCTGACTCTTGGTTTCAGCTCAGGTCATGATGTCACAATTCATGGGTTCAAGTCCTGCATCGGACTCCACGGCTGGCAGTGCAGAGCCGATTTGGGATTCTCTCCCTTTTCTTCTCTCCCCTGTTCACACTGTCTCTGTCTCTCTCAAAATAAATAAGTTTAAAAAAAATTAAAAATAAAAAAAGTAGTGAATTTAAGGGACTTATGTGACGATATCAAACATACTGACATTCATATTTTAGGGTCACAGAAGAAGACAGGAAAGGCAAGAAAAATTATTTGAAGAAATAATGGCTGAAACTTTCCTAACCTGGGAGAAAAAGAGACATCTAAATCCAACAAGCTGAAGGAATCTAAAACCCAGATGAACCCTTTTCCTAGATCTGTCTCCTGAGGCAAGGGAAATAAAAGCAAAAACAAAGTACTGGGGCTATTTGCACAGCAAAGAAAACAATCAATAAAACTAAAATGCAACCTACTGATTAGGAGAAGAAATTTGGAAATGATGTAAATTTTCAAAAAAAGTTTTAATGTTTATTTATTTTTGAGAGACAGGGAGACACAGAGTGTGAGTGGGGGAGCATCAGAGAGAGAGGGAGACACAGAATCTGAAGTAGCCTCCAGGGTGTGAAGTGTCAACACAGCGCCCCACACAGGGCTTGAACTCATGAGCAGTGAGATCAGACCTGAGCCGAAGTCGGACACTTAACCAACTGAGCCACCCAGGTGCCCCTGCAAATGACACATCTGATAAATGGTTGGTATCCAAAATATGTAAAGAACTCATACAATTCAACACCTGAAAAACAAATAATTTAAAAAATGGGCAGAAAATATGAAAAGACATTTTTCCAAAGAAGACAGCTAGGTGTCCAACAGACACAGGCAAAGGTGTTCAACCTCACCCATCATTAGAGAAATGCATATCAAAACTCCAATGAAGCATCACGTCACACCTGTCAGAATGGCTAAAATCAAAAACATAAAAAGAAAAGTGTTGGTAAGGATACGCAGAGAAAGGGATACTGTCGCACTATTGGTGGGAACGCAAACTGGTGCAGTCACTCTGGGAAACAGTATGGAGTTTCCTCACAAAATTAAAAATAGAGTTGCACTGTATGCTAACTAACTTAGATGTAAATTGAAAAAATAAATTGAAAAAATATTTAAACTAAAAAAGTTAAAAATAGAAATACTCTATGATCCAGTAATCACTCTACTGGATATTTATCCCCAAAATACAAAAATACAAATTCAAAGGGACACATGCACCTCTATGTGTTAGTAGCAATATTATTTACAATATCCAAATTACAGAAGAAGCCCATTGTCCACGCATTGATAAATGGATAAAAAAGTAGTGACACCCATACACACTCGGGAATATTACTCAGCCATAAAAAAGAGTGAAATCTTGCTTTTTGCAATGACATGGATAGAAGGAACTGAAGGGTATAATGCTAAGTGAAATATGTTAGTTAGAGAAAGATAAATACCTTATGATCTCACTCATATGTGGAATTTAAGAAACAAAAAAAAATGAGCAAAGGAAAAAAGAGAAACAAGAAAAACAAATAGCACATTATATTAAAAGTGCTGAAAGAAAAAACTGCCAAATAAGAATACCTCACCAAGAAAAGTTGTCCTTCAGAATGGAAGGAGAAATAAAAGATTTCTCTAGGTAAGAAAACACTAAAGGAGGTCATCAACTCTAGACCAGTTTTATAGGAATGGTTTAAGGGACTTTTCCAGGCTGAAATATAAAAATGCTAATTATTTATAGGAAAACATATGAAAATATAAATCACACTGTGAAAGGTAAAAATATATGCTAAAATTCATAATAATCTAATGCTGTAAATGTGATGAGATAATCAATTATAAGTGAAGTATCATTTATAAAGCTAGTATGAAGGTTAAGAAACAAAAGTAGTACAGATAACTATAAAAATCTATTAATGGACACACAAGATATGCAGATGTAAGTTGTGAAATAAGAACATAAAACGTAGGGAGAGGGAGTGAAAATCTAGAGCTTTAGAATGCATCGAAACTTAAGTTGATAAAACTTAAAATGGTTTTATATATACAAACCACATGAAGAAAAACGTCTTGTAAATAAATACACAAACGATAAAGGGAAAGGCACATAAGCATATTACTACAGAAAATCATAAAAATCACAAAAAGAATCATAAAGGAGCCGGACAATAATAAGCACAATGGTGAGAATATAAACTGGCACAGTCACTACAGAAAATAGGATGGAGTTTCCTCAAGAAACTAAAAACAGAACTACCATACGATCCAGTAATTTCACTTCCAGGTTTTTCTCTGAATAAGAAAACAGTATCTTGAAAGGATCGATGCACCCCCGCGTTCACCACAGCCTCGTTTACAATAGCCAAGATGTGGAGGCAACCTCACTGCCATCGGTAGTTGAGTGGATAAAAAAGATGTGGGGGTGTGTGTGCGTGTGAGATTTAACTTGAAAGTGAAAAACGGAACCAAAGGGTTACTGGGATTCCTAAGTCCGGCTGCAACTTTTTACCCAGACCTCTTAGTTTGCCTTTCTATTTCCCTGATTCTCCTATTTTAAGGAGGCAGAGCTGAGACTTGCTTGCCCTTCTCACTTGGCGGCCCTTTCAGACTCTCCCTTTGATGCATACTCCGTGTCCCAGTGACTGGCTCCGTTACCTGGGAGGCGGATGAGCTGGGGTCTGGCTACAGACCTGGGGAGCCGCGCAGATGCTTTGGACAGATGTTTCTTGGGGGATACTCTGTGTGGGAAGGCACATGAGCTGTTTTTCTTGTCTTCCCATGTCTGGTTTGGATCTCCTGACCTTCTTTTTCACTTGCTTGGGAAAGCACTGAAGAGGAAGCTATTTGGTGCCGTTAGTGAGCCCTGACTTTTGGACAGGAACTGACGCTCACAGAGGTTCTCTGGGCTCCATTTGGCCTGTTTGTTGCTTCCGTTGGTACCTTTGGATAAAGATAGCTGTGTTCTAACTGGAAAATGTTAAATAATAATTCCGTTCCTGAATGTGGCCTTTTAGGCTGTATTCTCCAAAACTGGGCAATGGTTAGTTATGAACCCATGAAAAGGATAAAAAAAAATTTTTTTTTCTAAGTCAGCTCGGCCACAATAGTTAGAACGAACTTTAAGATCATAAAACTAAACTGAGTGAGAATTTCTGGAACTAATAAAAAAACTACATTCAAACAGATGAAGAGTAACATGGGGCTGAATAAGTTGAACAAAATTATATTTTTTAATGTCTCTTGTTTGATACATGACTGATTCTCTAATGTTTCCTCTTCCAACTTTAAGGACACTTTTTCTCTTAAGCTATCTCTGACTTACAAAAAAATGGTTAAAAAATCCCAAAAAACAGGTTTATCTTTTTCTCCCTACCTTGTCGCTCCAGAATTCCAACTCTCAGTGCCTATTCTTATATTTTCAAGGCAATGTATTTATTTTCATAAATTGAGTAAGAATATATTCTTATGACAGGACACAATTGGTTATATTACCAACACTTTAACTGGAACGTCAAATTTGAGACAGACATGCATAGACTCAGAAATGCCCAGAAAGCTTTAAGGAGCTAGGGTTGACTTCATGGAGCAAATACAACCCCTTCGAGAAACCAGTCTGGTACCTTATTTTAAAAAATGTTATGCATTCCCTCTTTTTTTCCTCCCTTCTCACCCATGTTTGGGTTAGTTTCCATGTTTCTGAGTTTTAGAACGGCCAATTCTCACAAGCATTTGCCTTTAAACCAACCAGAGGTTTTCCCCAGTGTTAGCAAAAGTAGAGAAAATGTCTCGCATTTAAAACATACCTGGGCAAATACACAAACAAGATGCAAATAATCTTAAAATGGTATTTCAATTTATGGATCTATTAGCCCTTTGTCCCTGGAGCCTAATAGCTATTAGCAGAGTTGGGGTTGGGGCTGGGGCAGCATTCCTAGAGTCGAGAGTCCTCCATTGCTGATGGAGATTCTTATCAGCACATGATGGCATCCACCAGCAGAACTGAAATCCATGCCCTGCCCCGTGTGTCCATGTCTCCATCAGTATATATCAACATGGGTGATTAGGGAGGAAAAAAGAGGGACTGTGTACAAATTTTTTTAGGAATTTTCTCGTGGGGCACCGGAGTGGCTCAGTCAGTTAGGCATCTGACTTTAGCTCAGGTCATGACCTCAAGGTTCATCAGTTGGAACTCCTCATTGGGCTCTGTGCTGACAGCTCTGAGCCTGGAGCCTGTTTAGGATTCTATGTCTCACTCTCTCTGCCCCTCCCCTGCTTGTGCTCTGTCTCGGTCTCTCTCAAAAACAAATAACCATTAAAAAAAATTTTTTTTAATTGTCTTGTTGCAATAAATCGTCTTGTTGACTTTAATATTGGAAGTACACCAGTATAAGATTGGAATTGATTTTTCTGTTAAAATCAGAGTCTTTTTGGGGTACCTGGGTGGCTCAGTCAGTTGAGTGTCTGACTTCAGCTCAGGTCATGATCTCACAGTTTGTGAGTTCAAGCCCCATGTCAGGCTCTGTGCTGACAGCTTGGAGCCTGGACCGTACTTCAAATTCTGTGTCTTCATCTCTCTCTGCCCTGCCCTGGCTCACACTCTGTCTCTCTCTACCTCTCAAAAATTTTTTAAAAATTTAAAAATCAGTCTTCTTAGATTATTGGTCTATGTTTTGTCTTCAGTAGGTCTTTGATGTTAAATAGTTTATTTGGTATGCAAATTACCTGAGAATCATGGTCAGGCAAGTGATGAGAAACCTTCTTAAGTTATATTGTATGGGTGAATGCAAACAAAATATATAAAATCCCTAAGGTTTTGATATGTCCTGGTAAAATGTCATTGCTTGTAATTCTAATTATTGAAAACAAGAGTTTTCTTGTCAAGATAAATGCAGATCTCTGGTATCTTTAAGATCATAAAACTAAACTGAGTAAGAATTTCTGGAACTAATAAAAAAAAAAAACCTACATTCAAACAGATGAGGAATAACATGGGGCTGAATAAGTTGAACAAAATTCTATTTTTTATGACTCTTGTTCGATACGTGGCTGGTTCTCTAATGTTTCCTCTTCCAGTTTTAAGAAAATTTTTTCTCTTAAGCTGTCTCTGACTTACAAAAAATTGGTTAAAAAACAGGTTTTTCCTTTTCTCCCTACCTTATCACTCCAGAATTCCAATTCTAGGGACTATTCTTATATTTTCAAGGCAATGTATTTATTTTCATAAGATGAGTAAGAATCTATTCTCCTTATGACAGGACACAATTGGTTATATTACCAATACTTTAACTGGAATGTCAAATTTGCGACAGACATGCATAGACTCAGATACCAGAAAAGTTTAAGGAACTAGGGTTGACTTCATGGAGCCAATACAGCCCCTTGGAAAAATCAGTCTGGTACCTTATTTAAGGGTCCCCAGCAACATTGCCAGGTGAGTAAAAAGGATTACTCAGGAACCAGACTATTTTGGGAACCGTGACAAGAGAAGAACTCACCCAAATCTGTAGGTATTGCAGGTGAAGTCTGGTGACAAGTATTTGGCTTAGCTTCTTAGCCTGGCAAGGCTGTTAAAAGTTCAATCTGAAATTCTTTATAAAGAGTTCCAGTAATGCAGATTAAAAAAGCACAAGACTATATGCCCAATCGCTAGTCTCACTGTGCTTATATAAATAATTAGGCCAAGTTTTGTTAAAACTTATTTTACAAACAAATTAAATTTGCCTATCTTTGGTGGAAATAAAGGTGATTTTGGAGAGAAATTACGTTTCAGTATAACACCTTTGTGGATGTTAGATTCTTGAGTTCTGATTAACAGTCTTTGAGTGTTGTTATTCGCCCATAAAACTGGGCAAGATCCTGAAATTCTTCTGGTTTCCTTGAATAGAACTAAAACTTTACTGTTTTCCTGAAACCTCACAAACGGAAGCTAGGCAACGCGAGGTAAACATCACAGAAAATTACCACAACAGCCTATGTTTGCCAGTTCCTGTATGGGCCACTCAGAAAGATCACCAGGACAAGTTATTCCAATAGTCCCTATCTGACAAATCTACCCTTGGAAAATCCAGACCTTGAGAGTTCACATATGAGAATAGTTTTACGGATTAAGAGCTGATGCAGTGGTGACCCGTTAGCTATTTTCTGCTGCCAAGCACACCACGAATTGAACTATTTGATTGCCAAAGGGAACCATGAAGCCAACTGATCCACCAAGCCAGAAACCCACACAAAGGCTTCAAAGCCCAGCATAATGGCTTTAATACCAGACACTAAGAAAAGCTAAAGAGTGGGGAATCAGATAGCTGGCACAAGGCAGCTGGAAATTGAATGAACAAGAGATCATCCTTATTCCAGAACATATTGTGGAAAAATAAGTAGTCATGTTTATCAACACAGCTATTATAAGTGAGATGACACATTTCACTGGATCCAGAAACGGCTTGTGGCTCCTAATCTTCAGAGACGGATGAAAAGACAGTCCAAGATGTGACATTTATGCTAAAAAAAAAAAAATCCTACAGCTGGGAATCCATCAGTTCTCAAAGGTATACAACATAGAGGCACTAATCTGGAGAAGACTAGCAGACAGGCTTTACCATGATGCCAAAACAAGAGCAGGTTGGTCAATGCACACCACCAACCTGCCCTCATACAACTTGAATCCTGGATACTTAGTGTTTGTAAAGACCGGGAAGATGAGCATCCAATGGCTTAGTCGGTTGAGCCTCTGACTCTTCATTTTGGCTCAGTCATGGCCTCAGGGTTGTGGGACGGAGCCCTATGTCAGACTCCACACTGAGCTTGGAGCCTGCTTGAGAGTTTCCCTTTCTCTCTCTCTCTCTCCCCCCTCTTGATCATGCTCTCGTACTCTCTCTCACTCTCTTGCACTTTCTTGCGCACTGTCTCTTGCTCTCTCGCTGGCTCTCATGCTCTCTCACATCCTCTCTCTCTGTCTCCAAAAGAAAATAAGAAAGACCTGGAAAAGCAAGCACCCAGAGGAACAACCTGCTTGGACAGAACCTTATGAGGTGCTACAGAGCACACATTCTTCAGTGGAACTAAAGGGAAATGAACTGTGGATTTAACATACTCTAATTAAACTGGTCCCACAAGAATCTACAAGTCTAATATACCCTGCCAGCAAGGAGGAAAAAAAAACTCTGCTGGGACCAATAAGCCTCTGACAGACATGAAATTATTATTTAGGAAGGCTATTCCAAAGAAATCAATACGTCTGCAAAATAAAAGTATTGATCCCGGTGAATTAACAGAAGTACTATGCATACTTCTAGGTTACATTTTTGTCTGTGGATAAAAATATTTCTCTTGGCAATATAAATGTTTAAGTAGTCTAAAAGGCCCTAGACTTTTTGGCCAAGCAGTTTCAGATAATAGAATTATTTAGATTACATTTTGGCAGAACAAAGAGGTGTTTGTACAGTAGCTAATTCATCATACTACAAGCTACTTGGTTACGACAAATTTACCCTAAGGCCCTAGAATCAGATCTGGAAACGGTTTTCAGGATTCCCAAAGGAATTAGCTCAATCTTACTAGAATTACTCTAATGTGAAATGTCTATATTCTTAATTATCTTGTGCTCCTTAGTCATAAAATATAGTATAGACTGTTGTACAAGAACTATTAATCAAAGAACAAAAATGTTGGTAACACAGACTGTTGGGTTTCAACCTGAAACTGAAGAATATTTCTAAATAAGTATATTCCTTGAAACTTGATCTTCATCCCATTTCAGTAAGAAGAAATTAGAGCCATCATTGTCCCAGTTCCCTCAAGAATAAGGGATGGTCAAAGATAGTAGGATTGAAACTTTGTAATCAAAGCACTAATGGAACCAATAACTACAATGGCAGCTTTTTGATTATTTTAAGTTTCCCTGACTCTCCTCCTTCAGGAAGGGGATTTGACATTTGCTTTACTGTCTTTTCATTTACCTGCTTCTCAAATAAACCATTTCCTTGGTGCATAGCCGAATGTCTCAGTGATTAGCTTTGATGTGTGTCCAGCAGATGAACTTGGGGTTTGTTACAAGGACATTATATTAAGTGAAGTAAGTTAGACAGGGAAAGACAAATACCATATGACCTCACTTATACGTGGAACATAAGAACAAAAACAGTCAATCCTTAGATATAGAAAACAGATTGGGGGTTGCCAGAAGCATGGGTTGAGGAGTGGTGAAATTGGTGAAAGAAGCCAAAAGGTACAAACTTCAAATATAAAATAAGCCCTAGCAATATAATGTACACAGCATGGTGACTATAGTTTACAAAACTGTTTTGCATATTTGAAAGCCACTGAGAGACTAGATCTTACTTATCATAAGAAGAAGTTTTATAACCAAGTGTCGTGCTGGATGTTAATTATTGTGATCCTTTCACAATATATACAAATATATAATCATTATGTTTTTACACCTGAAACTAATATATGTCAACTATACCTCAATAAAAATAACAACAACATGGTAAAAGCAAGAGTGAAGGGCATTTAACTGCTATCCTTCCCTGAATTCCTCTGGCAAAATAAGGACATGAATACATTTTCACCAGGACAACAGGGCAAAAAAGACAAGCATCTCAGGAGTGATTCAAGATGGTGGATGAAAAGACAGAACTCCTTGCAAGGGCACAAAAACTTACAGCTACATAAGGATATATTTTCTTCTGAAAAGGATCTGAGAACTGGATGAACAATGCCTCCATAACTAAAGACAAAAGCAATGTATCGAGGAGGGTAGGAGAATCAAAGATACACCTTATACTAGACCTCCACCACCCCCCCCAACCCAGACCTAGTGTCTCCGTAATCACAGAAGGAATGCCCCACATACAGAACACTATCTCAAGGGATTATGCCCCACATCAAGCACCCCCAATCTGGTGGCCAGCACCAAAAAGACAAGCCCCAGCATATCTGGTTTTGGAAATCAACGGGGATTAAGACCATGACAATCATGTAATTATAGGGAATGGAAATCCTGCTCTTAAAAGGCTCATGTGCAAATCCATTTGCCCTGAAATCCAGTACAAGAGCAACAAATAAACCTAGACCATAACTGAGGGAAACCTATTAATTTTCAAGTGGCTGCAGGAGATACAAGAATCTGCAGGGACTTTACCCAGGACAGAAGCACTGGCAATGTCATTTTTATAATCTTGTGCTCAATGGCTGGTGGTTGAGCTGACAGAAACCATTACTGATGTCCTCTCTCTAGCCTGCTAGCACTAGAAAGCAAGCTCTGCCTCCCCATTCCCTATCCACAACATGCAGTACCTGAGACACAACACGGTTAGGTGAGTACCCCAAACTGTACCCTACGTGCGCAATGGATGAACAGAAACTGGGCTAACCGAGGGGCATGAACCCTGAATTCTCCAGGAAGCACCGATGGCCTGATCACAGCCAGCAGCCACATAAGCCTACTTCATGGATGCCCATAGAGTGCCTGGCTCTTGTGAACAGAGAAGACTGCATTTCTGGGCCACCCAGAACAGCTCCTACACAAAATAGCCCCTTCAAGACTGATGGTAGTAGCCATTTCTTCCAATACATATAGACAAACCCAGAGAGACAGGCAAAATGAGGAGATAGAGGACTATGTTCTGACACAAATAATAAGGCAAATCCCAGAAAAAGATCTTAACAAAAATGAAATAAGCAATTAGATAAAGAGTTCAAAGTAATGGTCATAAAGATGTTCACCAAACTCGGGAGAAAAATGAGTGAACACAGCAAGAACCTCAACAAAGAGACAAGAAATATAAGAAGAATGAAATAGAAATTATAACTGAACTGAGAAAACTAGAGCAGTTCAATAGCAGAGAAGCATGAATCAGTGAGCTGGAAGACAAAGCAAGGAAAGTACCTACACAGAGTGGCAGAATAAAAGAGAATTGAAAAGTGATGACAGCTTAAGCGACCTCTGGGATTATATTAAGTGGAATAATATTCACATAGGGGTCCCAGAAGAAGATAGAAGGGCCAGAAAAAATAGTTGAAATAATAATGGGTATAAATTTCTCTAATCTGGGGAAGGATAAAGATATATAGATCTGGGAGGCTTCCAGGGAAGATGGAGGAGTGGGAGCACCCTAAGCACAGCTGGTCCCACGATACAGCCAGGTAACACCCACGTCAGTGTTAATAACGCAGAACACGACCTGAAGACTGGCAGAACAGATGCTCCACACCTAATTGTAGAGAAGAGGCCACACTGAAGAAGGTAAGAAGGCAAAGAGGTGGTTGGAAGCCAAACAGACCTATGGGACTGTCCATGGAAGGGAGAAATGCCACAGGCATAGAAAGAAATGAACAGACCCTCATACCAAGTACCCCAAATATAAGAAGCTTGCATGAAAACCAGAGAGGCATAATGTCACAAGTTCTTATAGTACATGCAGCTTAACACCTGGAACTTTAAAAATCAATGGGCTTAGGGGCGCCTGGGTGGCTCAGTCAGTTAAGTGTCTGACTTCGGCTCAGGTCATGATCTCACGGTTAGTGAGTTCTAGCCCTATGGGCTCTGTGTTGACTCCCAGCTCAGAGCCTGGAGCCTGTTTCGGATTCTGTGTCTCCCTCTCTCTCTGACCTTCCGCTGCTCACTCGCTCTCTCTCTCTTTCTCTGTGTCTCAGAAATAAAAAAAATTTAAGAGGCGCTTGGGTGGTTAGTCCGTTAAGCGTCTGACTTCGGCTCAGGTCATGATCTCAGGGTTCGTGGGTTCGAGCCCCACGTCGGGCTCTGTGCTGACAGCTAGCTCAGAGCCTGGAGCCTGTTTTGGATTCTGTGTCTCCCTCTCTCTCTCTGACCCTCCCCTGCTCACGCTCTCTCTCTCTCTCTCAGAAATAAATAAAAACATTTTAAAAAATTAAAAAAAAAACATTTAAAGAAAATCAGTGGGCTCAGCAGGAAGTGATAGGAAACCAAGTTCCTGCCCTTAAAAAGACAGCACAACAAACAGCCCTTTAGAAATACCAGCATAAGAGCAGCAGTTTGAAAAATCCCTGCAGTATTCAGGAGGGAGATTTGTTTTCTAATCTCATAATATGTGCTGGAGGGGCAGGATCTTTGGGGGACCTCCTGGAACAAAGCAGCTGGTGGCACCATTTCCCTCCCCTGCCCCCCAGTAGAGATACAGGAAACCTGCAGAAAGGAGCAAAGTGCCAACGTTACCTAACTTGCTAACAGTGCGCCCTGCCCTGCATTGTCCTGTGGACATGCCCCCTCCAGTCAAGCCTCCGCTGCAGCCAGGCCTCCACTCTAGGTCTTCTCGCACAGCAGACCCACGCAAACATTGCTAACACCATGTGTCTCGACCCCATTTTCTTGCAGACCTGACCCCTCTAATATGCCATTGGCTGGAGCCCATCCAAAGAGGTGCTACAAGCCTGGCATTGTGCAAGCAGCCCCAGTAGAGACCTGTGCCATCCAAAGTGACTTCTACCTCAGATAGAGAGGAAGGTAAACACAAACGCCAGTCTGACTGCAGCCCCAGTAGTGGGCTGGGGGCAGATATCTAGTCTAACTATAGGCCCCGTCCACACATGAAAGTCTCTCTGGGGACAACAAAAAGAAAACACTCCGCAGTTTGGTGCTACTGCATCCCTGGCAAATGCCTGGTCTGATGAAACTCAAGTCCACACTGGCCCCAGCATGGCCCACTTACACAGCATAGGCACCAAACCCTGATGTCAAGACTCAAAGAGAACCATGGCAAATAACTGGGCTAAAGGCAGAAGTGGCCCAGCCACAATGGTAGAGGGAACACAAACTCCATAAAACACCCCCTGAGTCACCAGGTTCCGATAAATAGGGGTCACTGCACTGCAAGTCCCCACAGTATGTCCCCTTCATAAGACTACTACTTTCAAGAGCAGTCGCCATAAGTGACTTTCCTAACACATAGAAACAGACACAGAGAGTTACACAGAGGAGACAGATATGTTGGATCTAACATATGTTTCAAATAAGAGAACAGAAGTTCACAGAAAGCAGGCTAAACAAAGTGGAGAGAAGTAAAATGCCTGATTGAGAATTTGAAACAATTTTGGACTTGAGAAAAGAGGGAAGGGCCCAGTGGGACACTTCATAAAAAAAGAAGGGCATAAGAAAGAACCGATCAGGGTGAAAAGCTCCATAACTGAAACTTAAAACGCACTACGTGGAATAGATAGTGGACTACAGAAGAGATCAGGGACCGGGAGGGCAGAGTAATGGAAAACAATCAATCTAATTAGGAGAGAGAAAAATATATTAAAAAATGAAAATAGACATAGGGGACTCAGCAACACCATCGAGTTTAATAACATACATATTATAGGTATCCCAGAAAGAGAATAAGAAGGGGGGGGGCAGAAATTTTAAGAATAGCTGAACATTTTCTGACTCTAGAGAAGGAAACAAAAATCCATATCCAGGAGGCATAGAGAGTCCCAACAAAATCAACCCAAGGAGGTGCATACCAAGACAAATAGTAATTAAAATGGTAAAAAGTAGTGATAAAGAGAAAAAAAAATTTAAAGGCAAGAGAAAAGAAAGCAGTTACATACAAGGGAAACTCTATAAGGTGATCAGCTGATTTCTCAGCAGAAATGGCAGGCAAGAAGGGAGTGGCATGATATACTCAAAGTGCTGAAAGAGAAAAACCTGCAGATAAGAATATATTATTTAGCAATGCTATCATTGAGAATAGAAGGAGAAGCAGAGTTTCCCAAACAAAAGTTAAAAACTTAATGACCACCAAACCAGCCTTACAATACATGTTAAAGAGTATTCTTTGAGTGGCAAGGAAAGACCATAAAGAGGAGTAAGAAAAGTAGGAAGCACAGAAGAAGTAAAATTAAGTATATCTATAAAAATCACTCAAGGGATTCACAAAATAAAGGGATGTAAATTATGACATAATATACCTAAATATGGTGGGGAAAGGAGTAAAGAAGATTTTCAAACTTAATCCACCAGCAACTTAACATAGACTGCTATATGCATGAGATGTTATACATAAACTTAACGGTAACAACAAATTAAAAACTCAGCAATAGATATGCAAAAGCTAAAGAGAAAGGAACCTAAATATATCACTAAAGAAAGCCAGCAAACCATGAGAGATAAGAGCAAGAGAAGAAAGTAACAGAGAAGAACTACAAACAAAACAAAAAGCCCAAAACAAAAACCTTTAAAAAAAATTAACACAGTGGCAATAAGTACGTAACTATCAAAAATTGCTTTGAATGTAAATGTAGTAAATGCTGCCATCAAAAGACATAGGGTGATGAAATGGATAAAAAAGGAAGACCCAGTGCTGCCTACATGAAACTCATTTCAGACCTAAAAACACATGCAAAATCAGAGTGAAGGGATGGAAAAGCACTTGTCATGAAAATGGAATTTAAAAGTCAGGGTAGTAACACTTATATGGGATGAAATGACTTTAAAAGGAAAAAGACTATAACAAGAAACAAGGACAGACACTATGTCATACAAAAAGGACAATCCAACAAGAAGATATAGAAATTATTAATATTTACACACCCATCATGACAACACCCAAATACATATGGCAGCTCAAGATAAAAACAGAAGTATTCAAGAGTACTACACTAATGGTAGGGGATTTGAAGCCCCACTTGTATCAATGGATAGATAATCCAAAAACAAAAAGAAGAAACAGTGGCTTTGAATGATGTATTGGATGGGATGGATCTAATAGATCCATAGATCTAATAGATCAAAATAGTCCATCCCAAAGGAGAAAATACATTCTTTTCAAGTGCACATGGAACATTCTCCAGAACAGATCACATAATCTGCCACAAAACAAGTCAGAACAAATTTTAAAAGATTAAAGTCATACCATGCATCTTTTCTGACCTCAACACTATGAAGCCAGAAGTCAGCCACAAGAAAAAACCTGGAAAGAACACAAATACATAGAGGTTAAATAACATGCTACTAAATAATTAATGGGTCAATCAAGAAATCAGAGGAAATCCAAAAATACAGAGACAAATGAAAATGAAAACACAAAGTTCAAAAATCTTTTAGATGCAGCAAAAGTGGTTCTAGGAGGAAAGATTATAGTGCTACAGGCCTACATAAATAAACAAGAAATATCTCAAATAACCTAACCTTACACCCATAGGAGCTGGAAAAATAAGAACAAACAAACCCCCAAAACAACAGAGAGAAGGAAATAAAAATTAGAGCAGTAATAATTAAATAAAAACAAACAAACAAAAAATAGAACAGATCAATGACACCAGGAGCTGGTTCTTTGAAAGATCAACAATGTTGTTAAAACTTTAGCCCACGCTCATCAAAAAAAGAAAAGAAAAAAAATAAGAGAGGACAGGAAATCAGAAAACATAAGAACTAACAACTGACACCACAAATACAAAGATCATGAATGTTGTTTTTTTTAAAAAAAGTATGCCAACAAATTGGACAACATAGAAGAAATGGATAAATTCCTAGAAACATATAACCTTCAAAACTGAATAAGGAAGAAAGAAAATTTGACAAACTGATTACCAGAAATAAAATTGAATCAATAATCAAAAAACTCCCAACAGACAAAAGTATAGAACCAAAGAGCTTCACAGGTGAATTCTACCAAATATTTAAAGAAGATTTAACAGGGGCACCTGGGTGGCTCATTCGACTGGGTGTCTGACTTCAGCTCAGGACATGATCTTGTGTTTCACAAGTTTGAGCCCTGCACTGGGTTCTGTGCTGACAACTCAGAGCCTAGAGCCTGCTTTGGATTCTGTGTCTCCCTCTCACTCTGCCCCTCCCCTGCTCATGCTTGCTCGCTCTTGCTCTCTCTCTCTGTCTCAAAATAAATAAACACTAAAAAATGTATAAAAAAATAAAGACGACTTACTACTATTCTTCTCAAACTATTACAAAAAAATAGAAGAGGAAGGAAAGCTTCCAAATTCATTCTATGAGGCCAGCATTACACTCATACCAAAACCAGAAAAAGACACTACAAAAAAAGAGAATCAAAGACCAATATCTCAGATGAACCTATGTGCAAAAATCTTCATAAAATAGTAGCAAACAATATCCAAAAATGCATTTTTAAAAAATCATTTACCACAATCAGGTAGGATTTATTCCTGGGATGCTGGGATGGTTCAATATTTGCAAATGAATCAATGTGATACATCACATCAACAAGAGAAAGGATATGATCATTTCAATAGATGCAGAAAAAGCACCTGACAAAGCACAATAGTCATTCATGATAAAAACCCTCAACAAAGTAGGTTTGGAGGAAGCATACTCAATAAAGGGCATATATGAAAAACTCACAGCTAATACCATACCCTATGATGAAAAACTCAGCTCTTTCCCTAAGGTTAAAAATAAGACAAGTATGTCCACCTTCATTACTTTTATTTAACATAGTACTGGAAGTCCTAGTCACGGCAATCAGACAGCAAAAAGAAATTACAGCATCCGAATAAGGAAGAAGTAAAACTTTCATGGTAATGACATAAACTATATCTAGGAAACCCTAAAGACTCCACCAAAAAAACTACTAGAGGTGATACATGAATTCAATAAGGTCATAGGATACAAAATCAATGTAAAGAAATCTGTTACATTTGTATACACTAATAATGAAGTAGCATTAAGTAAAATTAAGAAAACAATCTCATTTACAATTGTACCAAAATAAAATACTTAGGGATAAATATAATCAAAGAGGCAAAAGACCCTGTACTCTGAATTGATGAAAGAAATTGAAGACAACATGAAGAAATGAAAGACATTTTGTGCTCATGGATCAGAAGAACAAATATTGTTATAATGTTCATACTATCCAAAGCAATCTACATATTCAATGCAATCCCTTTCAAAATACCAAGAGCATTTTCACAGACTTGAAACCAATTCTTCTAAAATGTATATGAAACCACAAAAGACCCCAAATAGCCAAAGCAATCTTGAAGAACAAAAAAATTGGATATATCACAATCCCAGATTTGAAGATATACTGCATAGCTGTAGTAATCAAAACACTGTAGCATTGGCACAAAAATAGACAGATGGATCCATGGAACAGAATAAACCCACAATTATATGGTCAATTAACCTTCAACAAAAGAGGAATGATTACACAATGGGAAAAAGACAGTCTCTAACGAATGGTGTTGGGAAAACTGGACAGCAACATGCAAAAGAATGGAGCTGGACCACTTTCTCACACCATATAAACAGAAATAAACTCAAGTGGATTAAAGACCTAAATGTGAGATCTGAAACCATAAAAATCCTAGAAGAAAGCACAGGCAGTAATTTCTCTGATACTGGTCACAGTAACATTTTTCTAGATATGTCTCCTAAGGCAAGGGAAGCAAAAACAAAAATAAACTATTGGACTACATCAAAATGAAACTTGTGCATGTCAAAGGATACTATCAACAAAACTAAAAGACAACCTATTGAGTCAGATAACGTATTTGCAAATGACATATCTGATAAAGGGTTAATATCCAAAACATATTAAGAACTTATACAACTCTATACCACAAAAATAAATAATCCAATTAAAAGGTGGACAGAAGACATGAATGGATATTTCTCCAAAGAAGACACACAGATGGCCAGCAGGCACATGAAAAAATGCCCAACATCAGTCACCATAGTCAAAACTATAGTGAGATATCACCTCACACATTAGAATGGCTAAAATAAGAAACCCAAAAGACAACAAGTGTTGGCAAGGATGTTGAGGAATAGGATGCCTTGTGCACTGTTGGTGGAAATGCAAACTGGGGCAGCCACTCTGAAAAACAGTGTGGGAGTTCCTCAAAATTTTAAAATAGAATTACCACACAATCTGGTAATTGCATTACCAGGTATTTACCCCCCAAAATACAAAAACACTAACTGAAAAGGAAACACACACCCCTATTTGTTGCAGCATTATTTACAATACCCAAAATTATGGAAGCAGCCATTGATAAATAAATGGATAAAGAAGACGTGGTATATAAACACAATAGAATATTATTCAGGCATAAAAAAAGAATGAAATCTTGCCATTTGCAACAACATGGGTAGCGTTAGAGAGTATAATGGTAAGTGAAATAAATCAGAGAAAGACAAATACCATATGATTTCACTCATATGTGGAATTTAAAAAACCAAACAAATGAGCAAAGGAAAAAAGAAGAGAGAGAGAGAGAAAGAGATAAACCAAGAAACCAACTCTTAACTATAGAGAACAAACTGATAGTTACCAGAGGGGTGGAGGGAAGGGGGGATGTAGGTAAATGATATTAAAGAGTACACTTACCATAATGAGCACTGAGTAATGTATAGAATTGTTGAATCACTATATTGTGTGCCTCAAAATAACATAACACCTCATGTTACCTATACCTGAATTAAAATTAAAAACTTCATTAAAATATTCAATTTCTAGGTCCAGGTTTGTGTCATAGGCTGCTGCCCAGGTTCTAAGAAGTTCTAGATTGTTTAACAACCATGGACTCCAAATACAGCAGCAACAACAAAGGAATCTCTCACTGCTTGAACACATGAGTACAGATACAAGAAGCTGGTGTCTCAATTCCCAAAGAACATGTGGCAAAATCACCAGAAAGAATTTATGCAATTACCATAAAAACTAGATTCAAAAGATTTTGCGATAAAGCCACAGGTTTTAGCTGGCGGTAGAGGAAGAGAAACATTTGAGAGTGATTTCAAAGGGGAACTGGAGACAGTTTTCTCTCCACAAGAAGCAAAATCTTGTTTCCTTAGAAAGGATTGGGGAAGGGGCGCCTGGGTGGCTTAGTCGGTTGAGCTTCCGACTTTCGCTTAGGTCATGATCTCGCGGTTCGTGGGTTCGAGCCCTGCGTCGGGCTCTGTGCTGACTGCCAGCTCAGAGCCTGGAGACTGTTTCGGAGTCTGTGTCTCCCTCTCTCTCTGACCCTCCCCTGTTCACGCTGTCTCTATCCTAGAAATAAAATAAAAATATTTAAAAAAAAAAGAAAGAAAGAAAGGATTGGGGAAGAGTTGTTTACCGAGCAAACAGCAAAAAACAGGGAGGAGAATATGCAATCAAGTATTTGGTTTGTGAGCAAAGATACGCTGGGAGAGAAGACTGCTTTGCCATAACAATGGAAAGGTCATTTCAAGGTCCTGTATTAACAGGAAGTTCTCAAGGTGGCATCAGCATTGACAATGTTGCTGCTGAGACTACGGCCATTGTCAAAGAACCTACTGATATTGTAGAAAGCATCAGAAAGGAACAGGCTGTCTGGCCTGAACAGAAGATGGGATTTCTACCTAATATTGTGGATTCTGTGGCAGAAAATGTGATCAAGCTTTAAAACTCTTTCCTGAAATATGATGCAACCTATTTCCAGAAGGGAATTAATCTGAGTCTTCATCATCAAGATACTCCTCAGCATTGCTTAATGTTTGAGCAGCATCTGTTCCCGGTTTCATTTTCAGGAGAGATGCACAGGCAGCATGAGTAGTCACATCCAGGACATGCTTTTTCTCATTGTTTCTTAAGTCTGTTCTTGTACTTTTTCCAGAAGCAATTGGACAATATCTACAAAACTCTTCCAGGTAGCAGCCTGCAAAGTTGTGTCTCCCAATCTGTTCTGTTGGTTCAGTCCAATGTTTGGTTGGGTTAACAGCACCCCCTGTATCTTTGTGCCCTCCGTGGCATGCCTAGTATAGGCAATGCTTCCAGCTTTGTCTAAGCCATTGATACTGAGCCAGTTGTCCAAACACTCTCTCAAACAGCTCAAGTTGCCTCTTTTTGCAGCTTCAGGCAATGGACTGTCAACGGATTCCGTGAGCTCGGCCACATACTTGCTTGGGATTAGTCTAGTCCTGGCTTTGGAGATGCCTATCCACCAACTGGTATCATGTCAGTAAGGTAGGTAATAGCACCTTCCTGAAAGGACCATTCATCTGGAGTTCACGGTTCTACTGTATAAAGAGCTTTGAACACTTTAACTTGCCCTGATTTGACTGGTTTAGGTGGTGGCTTCAAAATGGGCTTCCTGGAGAAGCTGAGCCTCAAGACCACATCCAAAAAGCCAACCTAATGTCCCACTCAGTGGCACTCTGGGAGCCCCAAAATTCTTTATCTGTGTGCCTCCAAGGACCTGCACCCACCCTCAGCCGAGGGAACAGTGGATACAGGCTGAGCTACAGGGCACAGTGCCCTGCCCTGCCTTCGGGCCATCCAGCCTCTTGAAGTCCGACTGAAGAAAAATCCAATTTGTAATCAAAACACACACACATTAGACCAGATGAAGTTTAGACAGAACATTCCACTCAAAAACGGCAGAATAAATATTTTTATCAAGTGCACATGAAACATTCTCCAGAATAGATCACATGTTGGGCCACAAAACAAGTCTCAATAAATTTAAGATGACTGAAATCATCTATCTTTTCTGACTACAATGGTACGAAACAGAAATTTATTACAAGAAGAAAATTGGAAAAGAAATATGGAGATTCAACATGTTACTTAACAGCCATGTGCACACAAAAAAACCAGAAAGGAAATAAAAAACTACCTTGAGACAAATAAAATGGAAACACAAGTGCCAGAATCGTTGGGATGCAGTAAAAGCAGTTCTAAGAAGGAATTTCACAGCAGTGCAGAGTACTTTATAAAACAAAGGAAAAAAACCTAAACAATAAAATCTAACTTTACTATAAAGGAATTTTTTAAAAAGACTAAACCCTTAAGTTAGTAGGAAAAAAATAATAAAGATCAGAGCAGAAACACAGGAAATAATCACTAAATTAGTAAAACTTTTGAAAGATAAGAGCTTGTTCCTTGTTAAGATAAACCAAATCAACAAACCTTTAGCCAGACTTACCAGGGAAATAAATAAAATTACAATTTACAATCTATACCACAGAAATACAAGGGATCATAAGAAAATGCTATAAACATTATATGCCAACAAATTAGACAACCTAGAAGAAATGGAAACATTTCTATAAAGATAATCTTATTTTTTTACTAGTAACAAAATTGAATCAGTAATAAAAAATTTCCCACAAGAAAATCCAGGACCAGACAGCTCCATAGGTGAATTCTGCCAAACATTTCAAGAAGAGTTCATACCTACTCTCCTCAAATTATTCCAAATAATTAAAAAGATAAGAACATTTCCAAACTCATTATAAAAGGTCAGCATTATGCTGATACCAACACCAAAGACACTACCTAAAGAAAAAAACTACAGGCCAATCAACATACCTGATGAACATAGATGCAACATACTCAATGAAATATTAATTGCCTGGGGGTTTTTTTGTTTTTTATATTTTTTTATTTATTTCTGGGAGAGAGAGAGAGAGAGACAGACAGACAGACAGACAGCGTGAGCAGGGGAGGGTCAGAGAGAGAGGGAGTCACAGACTCCGAAACAGGCTCCAGGCTCTGAGCTGGCAGTCAGCACAGAGCCCGACGCGGGGCTCGAACCCACGAACCGCGAGATCATGGCCTAAGCGAAAGTCGGACGCTCAACCGACTAAGCCACCCAGGCGCCCCTTAATTGCCTGTTTTTAAGAATAATAAAAGTATAATACGTCATGACCAAGTGGGATTTATTCCAGGGATGCAAGGGTGATTTAACATCTGCAAATCAGTCAACATGATATACTACTACATTAATAAAAAGGATTAAAGTCATACAATCATCTCAATAGATGCAGAAAAGGCTCTTGACAAAATTCGCCATCTATTGATGATAAAACTCTCAACAGAGTATAGAGGGAATATCCCTCAACATAATAAAAGCCATATCACCACGATTACACTCAGTAGTGGAAAGCTGAAAATATTTTCCTGTAAGATCAGGAACAAAAAAGGATGCATACTCTCACTATAGTCAACAAAGTATTGGAAGTCATAGTCCCAGCAACGAGGCAGGAAATAAAACGCATCCATTTAGAAAAGTAAAACTGTCACTATTTACAGCTGACATGATACTATATATAGAAACCCTAAAGACTGCACCAAAAACCTTTTCGAAAAATGAATTCAGCAAAATTGTAAGATTCAAAATTAATATACAGAAATCTGTGGTTTCTATACACTAAGAGCTATCAAAAGGGGAAATAAGAAAACCACCCCATTTACAACTGCATCAGAAAGAATGAAATACATAGGAATAAGTTTGACCAAGTAGCTAGAAGACCTGTACGTTGATAACTCTAAGACATTAATTAAAGAAATTGAAAAAGACACAAATAAGTGGTAAAATATTCCATGTTCACGGACTGGATAAATATAATTAAAATCCCCATACTACTCAAAGCAATCTACAGATTCAATGCTATCTCTATCAAAACAAAAAAAGACTTTTTTTTACAGAACTAGAATAACCATGAAATTCACGTGGAACGACAAAAAGAACCTGAATAGCCAAAGCTCTCTAGAGAAAGCACAAAGCTGGAGGGATCACTCTTCCTGATTTCAAACTATAATAAAAAGCTATAGCAATCAAAGCAGTAGGATAGTCTTTTTTGTTTCCTAACATTTAAAACATTGTAAAAAATACTAAATCAATATGGTTTCAACTTAAAATATTATACATTGCTTGCAATAAAAAATTGTTTTATCTAAAAGAATAAACAGGGGCACCTGGGTGGCTCAGTCAGTTGAGCATCTGACTCCAGCTCAGGTCATGATCTCACAGTTTATGGGTTTGAGCCCCTCATCAGGCCCTGTGCTGTCGGCGTGGAGCCTGTCTTAGACCCTCTGTGTTCCCCATCCCTCCCTGTTCTCTTTCTCAAAAATCAATAACTTAAAAAAATTAAAAACAAACAAATGACAGGTGTCTCAGTATTTCTAGACAACCTAAAAACAATTCTACATGGTTGTAAACCACCGAACTTTTTACTGTGAAGCTGTCCTTGGGGTCAGTCACTGTTTCTAAATATTGTCACCAAGCAGTCTTGAGACTTGAGGTGTCTGTGGCCAAAAGCTCAGGCAGCGTGATCTTCCACTTCTTTCACTGTCCTCCTAAGTGATTTCACTCATAGGGATTCTCCACAGGCAGAGTTTATTAAACTGGGATAAAGCAAGTCATTGGTACCCCCTTTTTCTCTGTCATTTCTAAGGCTGATCGTTGATTTTGGTGAATTTATACCTTTCTTCAATACTTCTTGATATTTGGAAATGTAAATAAAGACAAATTGTTTAATTCAGCAAATCAATATAGAAGAATGCACCGAGGGGTCTTTCTACCCTTTTGCTCATCAGTAATGGATGAGCAATCTGAGGTCCTTAAGACAAATAATGGCGTTAAAAACTAGAGGGGGAAAATGTATAACTGCCAAGACTGCCCAGGTTTGGTGAACTTGTGCCTTCATACAGTATAAATTGGTTCAATGGCTTTGGAAGTGATTTGTCAATAAATATGGAATAATGAGAATATGCATACCCACAATCCCAGTAATTAATCTTAAATTTTTTAAATTTTTATTTATTTTTGAGAGAGAGAGAGAGACAGAGTATGAGCCCGGAAGGGGCACAGAGAGAGGGAGACACAGAATCCGAAGCAGCTCCAGGCTCCGAGCTGTCAGCACAGAGCCCGACATGAGGTTCGAACTCACGAACTGGGAGATCATGACCTCAGCTGAAGTCAGACGCTTAACTGACTGAGCCACCCAGGCGCCCCTCATTTTCCTTTTTAAAATTTTTTTATTTAAATTCCAATTAGTTACTTACAGTGTAATATTAGTTTCAGGTGTACAACATAATTCAACAATTGTGTACGTTACTTAGCGTTCATCATGGTAAATGTACTCCAGTCTCCTGTACCTGTTTCACCCATTCCTCCCCCACACCTCCCCTCTGGTAACCATCAGTTTGTTCTCTATAGTAAAGAGTCTGTTTCTTGGTTTGTCTTTCTTTCTCTCTTTTTATCCCCGAGCTCATTTGTTTTGTTTCATAAATTCCACATGAGCCTGGAGTCTGCTTCAGATTCTGTGTCTCCATCTCTCTCTGCCCCTCCCCTGTTTGCTGTCTCTCAAAATAAAGACATAAAAATTTTTTACAAATAAATAAAAAATAAAAAAATAAAAGGAAAATGGTGTGTATCTAAATATGTTCATTGCACCATTATTTAGATCAAGAAGAAACTGAACCAAGGTCCAACAATATGGAAATGTATTGTTATTATACATCAGTGTGATGAAATGTCAAGCAGCCATTACAAATTAGAATTATGAAGGCCGACACAATATAGGAAGTGTTTATGAAATAAAGTAAAACAATTATATTTATACTATAATCAGAACCATGCAAAACTGTGAATATATCTTCTGAAGATATCAGAAGATATCATAAAGACATAATTTGCGTGGATTAGCTGGATCAGGATTAATTTTTTAATTTAAATTTGGTTAGTGCTACAATGTTTATTAATATTGCTAATAGTTTTGAAAAGAAAAAATCAGGAACCTATCTGTTTAAAGCCAATTGCACTCAAAGCTTTATGCACACAGTAGTTTGCATGTCAAATTCCGACTACCTCCTGTTTCTCTGCCTTCAAGTCCGTCTAAGTTACTTTGGTTGAGTCAAACACTCAAGGCCTGACTTTCCTCATCTCTAAAATGGGGGTGTTCACACCTACTCAGAACCCCCTTTTAGGGGGTCATGTTGCTTGGATCATAAAGCTCTTTGCAAAGTGAACTTGAAGACCCCATCAAGCTCTTCTCCATATTGCCTTCCCTCCAACTTCATCATTCTCTGAACCTTCTTCACATCTCTGTGTCCTTCGTCTTTCTATATTCAACTCAACTGTTTTGTCTTCTCTTCTACTTTATTTTTCCTATCCTTTTTGGAGGTCAGATATGAGTTTCATAGGCTTCAAATTAAGGTGTGAGCAGGGCTGCCATTCTTGATGGAGGCTTCAGGGGAGACTTCCTTGTTCTGTCCTCCTCTTCCTTAATTTGGGACTCGCTTCAATGTTTTAAGTGTTTGGATTCACAGCTTATCTATGGGAACAAATAGTTTTCCATCTTTAGCAATCCAGAGATAAACTGGAAAAGGTAACTTGGTATTCCCTCCTGCAAGCTAGCAGATGAAATCTCAGCCAAACCTAAGGAGAAGGAAAGTGTCAGGGGTAAACCCACCCCGGAGATTGCCTAGCCGTCTCTCTGTCCATCCATCTGTCAACATGAATGCAGGAAGGAGGCACTTGAGCAGTTCTATCAGCTGGTGGCCACCAAAGAGGCCCAGAGAGGGCGGGAAAAGAAGAGGTTGCCAAACCCCAAAGCTTGGCATGAAGAACCAGCTGTCAGCCAGTTCATGTGCTCAGCTCACAGCCAGAAACCCAATCATTAAGTTGTTGGGTATCGGTCAGAGGAGAGAGAAAGCCTCTTTGTCCTAAGTGTGCAGAGCTGCTGATGGCTGTGAGTCATGATCCCACAAGATTGGTTCCAAAAACAGAAATGGGGACATTATGTGGGGATAGGACTGATGGCACAGCAGGAGGCAGAAGGCTCAAGCTAGACCTCATTGCAGAGGGGTGACGAAAGAATGTCACCCCTTTTTTTGTGGCAGTAGAGCCCAGCAAAGATGATGGAGGCAGCCTCCCCACAGGGTTAGGGATTAACAGAAAATTTGATTATTTTGAACTCTGGCATTTTGCTTTTCCTGAGCAATTCCCATCCCACCTACTTTTATGACTTATTGGAATCAGGGCCATGTTATACTACCCTTTGAGCCTGAATTAGACTTTAGACCTAAGGTATCTATACTTGAGGGGTTAAGGACTTACTTCCTGCACAAGAGACACAAAGAGATTAGACTTTTTGATCCTTGACTTTGGTGGACCCAAGTGAAGCCAGCTTGTCACCAGTAGCCAAGTGTTAACATTTTTAAGACATGGAAATCTTTCCCATATGTCGCTGAAGGCAACAATCTGTCAGCTTCGTCTCCTTGGAGGGTGTCTACACTTGCTCTTCCCACCTTGAATTTACAGTGTTTTTGCTGTCAGTTTTCCAATCAATATTCACCTTCTAGCCCATAGCCGAGCTATGATCAGCCCAAATTCATAAGACACATTTACTGAGCACCTATCCTACATCAGATATAGATCTACACGTGGCTCAGGGACAGAGCAGCTGAACCCAGAACGAACAGTCTTGAACGGAGTCAAGGTGGAAGAAAATTACAATGTAGTGTGATAAGATCAGAGAGACCAGGGAAAGAGACAACTTGGAGAAAGGGTGGTTAGTTCTATAGGGCAAGGGCTTAGGGAATCCTTCCAGGAGAAAGTGTCACCTACGCTAGGCTTCAAAGGAAGCTGAGATGTTAGCTGTGGGCAACACAGCAAAGAAGAGGCAGTGAAGGTGTTGGGCTTCAGAAGCTCTGGGGATTTGAGTGGGAGGAGCCAGTGAGAGGAAATGTGACAGAGCCCAGGCTACCTATGGGCATCAGCTAGTTAGGAGAGGTGCCTAGAATTTTCTGAAGAGGAGTGTTGGGGTGCTGGATTTATGCTAATGGAGATGCAAAGAATGAGATGGGCTTGAGGGTACTCAGGATATGGAATGAATACAACTTGCTAATTGAGTAGCTATGTAGCATAAGCAAGAAGACAGCTGAATGAGGACAGTCTCTGGACTCAGACACATAGTATTGGAACCCTCAAACCTATCTCCATTTCAATAGAATCAGATCCAATGAGCCAATGGGAAAAATGTATCAGAGTACTTTAGCCATTAAAGGAGCACAGAGTCTAGTGGATATAAAGAAGTCAAGCTCTTATTGTTGAAGACATTTGTCAGAAAGATACCGTGGGTGGGTGGATGGAATTAGAAGTGAAAATGTTTATAACTCTATTGTAGGTGTATTCAATAATCTAAAAAGTAGTTGTCAGATTTCTAAACCTAGCCAATTATGTTATCCAAGGAGGTAAAATAGGTGACTTCCATTTTCATCAAGTTAATGATTAAATGACTATCTAAAAATGCAGAATGATTTCGATAAGTTTATGCATTATGTTATGCACACCACAGGGTAGCTACCACACGTCACTGAACAATGCTAGTAGAACGCCACTTACATCTGCCTATGCGGTACCTTTTATTTCTGTGACTTACTCATTCTGTAACTCAAAGCCTGTATCTCCCTCTCCCCTTCATCCATTTTGCCCATCCCCCCACCTGCCTCCCACAGCAACCACCAGTTTGTTCTCTATGAGTTCAATTCTGTTTTCTGTTTATTCATTTTCTTTTAATTTCTACATATAATTGAGATCGTATGGTATAAACTTGTCAAATCACTGTCATACACCTGAAATCAATGTAACACTGTCAAGTACACTCAAAAATCTTTTAAAAATAATTTAAAATTTTTGGGGCGCCTGGGTGGCTTAGTCGGTTAAGCGTCCGACTTCTGCTTAGGTCATGATCTCGCGGTTCGTGGGTTCGAGCCCCGCGTCGGGCTCTGTGCTGACTGCCAGCTCAGAGCCTGGAGCCTGTTTCAGTCTGTGACTCCCCTCTCTCTCTGACCCTCCCCTGCTTGCACTGTCTCTCTCTCTCTCTCTCCTAGAAATAAATAAAAAACATTAAAAAAAATAATCTAAAATTTTTCAATTTAAAAACTAATTATATGTAAAATTTGCAAAAAAAATTGAATGAATTTAAAATGCAGAATTAAATATTGAGTACTGGATTGACCCATAAACTCTAGGGTTGGAAATAACATAGAATGGTGGGTCGGTATTGAGGTTGGCAAGATCCTACTGACCTAGAACTGTGTGTGTGTGTGCGCGCGCGCGCGTGTGCGCGTGTGTGTATGTACACAGAGAGAGGAAATTGGAAAGAGAACCCTGGTAAAGCTAGAACTCAGGAAGGGTCATGCTCCCAAGGAAGGGTTAAGGAGAGGGAAAGATGGTCTCTCTACAAAGGCAAACACCAAGGAAATTTGTATCCGCAATATCCTTACACACTTGGAAGAAGCAACAGGTATCTTCCAAGAACTATGTCCTGTAATCTGGGCTTCTGATAATTCTCACAGATAAAGTGCCAATAAATTTGAAAGCAAACTTTAGGAAAAGTAAACAATGGAAACAGACCAACCAAGACCTCATTATACTAAATCATCAGATACAGATTATAAATTAAGAGTGTTCTGGGGCACCTGGATGGCTCAGCCAGTTAAATATCCAACTTTGGCTCACATCACAATTTCATGGTTTGCAAGTTCCAGCCCCACCATAGGCTCTGTGCTGACAGCTCAGAGCCTGGAGCGTGCTTCAGATTCTGTGTCTCCCTCTCCCTCTGCTTCTTCCCCCACTCACAATCTGTCTCTCGCTCTCAAAAATAAACATTTAAAACAATTTAAAATGAGGTTCATGGGTGGCTCAGTGGCTTGAGTGTCTGACTTCAGCTCAGGTCATGATCTCATGATTTGTGGGCCCGAGTTCCTGAGTCAGGCTCTGCACTGACAGCTCAGAGCCTGGAGCGTGCTTCAGATTCTGTGTCTCCCTGTCTCTCTGCCCCTCCCCCACTCATGCTCTGTCTCTCTGTCTCTTTCTCTCAGAAATAAATAAACATTAAATAATAAAACATATTTAAAAATTTTGTTTAATGTTCAACATGTTAAAAGAAATTTTAAAAAAGGGGAAAGAAGCAAAAAATGTCCTGAAACAATAAGGTAAGTTGAAAAAGAACCAAATAGAACTTAGAGAAAAAATTTAAAAGAAATGTTAACAGTGTTTACATCTTTCTGAATCTCCACATACAAATAGACATCCTGGATAGCAAAAGGAAAGCACGGTACTCTGATGAGCTCCAAAATACTGGCATGTGGCGATAAATCACTACCAGCCATGAGATCTGTGTTGTGCCAATGTCTATAAAGGAGGAAGATGGAGGAGGTTAGGGGGCAGCAGTAGAGACCTGAGGACAGTAGGATTCCCAAATACCTAAGTTATTACGAGAAAGGAAAATGGGGCCAATTTGAGAATAGCCTATGGATTTTGCCCAATTCAATAGCATAGTGCCCTATGAATTCTCAAAACTGACCCACCTCTATACCTAGGAGTGTTATTATAGCCCAGGGTCCCACACTGAAGAGACATTTCTGGGAGTATAATCAAAATTGATCAAGACAGACATGACAGAGACAAAAGAAAGAGAAGGTCAAGATCAGAGGTGGGCCAATTTCTTTTGTAAAGGACCAAATGGTAAGTATATTAGGCTTTGAGGGTCAGACTCTGTTGCAACTATGCAGTTCTGCCGTCACAGTGTGAAAACAGCCTTCGGCAGTATGAAAAGGAATAGATGTGGCTGTATTCCAATAACTTTATTTATAGACACTAAAATATGAACTTCATATAATTTTCACGTGTCACAAAATATTCTTATGTTTTTGTTTTGTTGCTGTTGTTTAAACCATTTAAATGTATATGAACCACTCTTAATTCATACAAAAACTTATATGAGCCAGATTTAGTTTTGCAAGCTCTGGGGTTAAAGTCGGGGAGAAGACAAAGCTCAAATGCTCAACCTCACTAGTTATCAGGAAAATCCAAATTAAGCCACAATGAGGTATCAATTCACATCTTTAGGATAAATTCTTTCAAAAAGAGATAACAAATAAATGTTGGCAAGGCTGTGGAGAAAAGGGAACGTAGCACATCACTGGTGGGAACGTAAAGTGACGCAGTCACTATGGAAAACAGTGGCTTACAAAATTAAAAATTGAACTATCATATGATCCAGCAATCCTTCTCCTGAGTATATATCTGAAGGAAATGAATCAGATTTCAAAGGATAGCTACACTCCCATGTTTATTGCAGCATTATGCACAATAGCCAAGATAATGGGTGAGGGGGAATTAAGTATCTTTCAAGGGATGTATGGAGAAGTTATAGTGTAAATAAATTTAAGAAGAAAGAAAGCTTCCAAATTCCTACTATGAGGCCAGTATTACACTCATACCAAAACCAGATAAAGATACTAAAAGAAAAGGGAACTACAGCGGTACCTGAGTGGCTCAGTCAGTTGGGTGTCCAACTCCTGGCTTTGGCTCAAGTTGTGACCCCAGGGTCGTGATATCAAGTCTCATGTTGGGTTCCATGTTGAACATGAAGCCTGCTTGAGATTCTTGTTCTCTCTTTCTGTGCCCCTCTCCCCCACTCACATGTGCTCTCTCATAAAATAAAATAAACCACGAGCCAATATCTCTGATAAACAAATATGAAAAAACCCTCAACAAAATAGTAGTCAACCATATTCAGCAATATATTCAAAAACTCATTCACAGGATACCTGAGTGGCTCAGTCAGTTAAGTGGCCAACTTTAGCTCAGGTCATGATCTCGTGGTTCATGAGTTCAAGTCCTGCGTCGGGCTCTGTGCTGACAGCTCAGAGCCTGGAGCCTGCTTCAGATTCTGTCTCCTTCTCTCTCTGCTCTTCCCCTGCTCATCTCTGTCTCTCAAATAAAAAATAAAAACATTAAAAAAAAATCATTCACCATGAGCAGGGGAGATTTATTCCTGGGATGCTAGGATGGTTCAATATTTGTAGGTCAATCAATTGGTTACACTACATCAACAAGAGAAAGGATAAAAATCACATGATCATTTCATTATATGCAGAAAAACATTTGACCAAGTACAACATCCATTCATGATTTTTAAAAAATCCCTCAACATAGTAGGTTTAGAGGGAACATACCTCAACATAATAAGGGCCATATATGAAAAAAACACCACAGCTAACATCAAACCCAGTGGTAAAAACTAAGAGGTTTTCCATGGTGACCAGTATAATGCAAGGATGTCCACTGTCACCAATAGAACCAGAAGTCCTAGCCACAGCAATCAGATAAGAGAAAGGAATAAAAGGCATCCAAATTGATAAAGAAGTAAAACTTTCCCTATTTTCAGATGACATGATTCTATACTTAGAAAACCCAAAAGACTCCACCAAAAAACTACTAGAATGGATAAATGAATTCAGTAAGATTTTAGTATACAAAAATTAATACAAAACTCTGCTGCATTCCATACACTAATAATGAAGCAGCATAAAGAGAAATTAAGAAAACAATTCCAGGGCACCTGGGTGGCTCAGTTGGTTAGGTGTCCGACTTCAGCTCAGGTCATGATCTCACAGTTAGTGAGGAACCCCATATCAGGCTCTGTGCTGACAGCTAGCTTAGAGCCTGGAGCCTGTTTCAGATTCTGTGTGTCCCTCTCTCTCTGACCTTCCCCTGCTCACACTGCCCCCCCCCCTCAGAAATAAATAAACATTAAAAAAATTTTTAAAAAGAAAACAGTTCCATCTATAATTGCACCAAAAATAATAGAATACCTAGTAATGAATTCAACCATGGAGGTGAAAGGCCCAGACTCTGTTAACTAGAAAACAATGATGAAAGAAATTGAAGGTGACACAAACAAATGGAAAGATATTTCAGCTCATGAACTGAAAGAACAAATATTGCTAAAATGTCTATACTACCCAAAGCAACCTACAGATTTAATGCAATTTCTATCAAAATACCAACAACATTTTTCAAAGAAATAAACAATCCTAAAATTTGTACAGAACCACACAAGTCTTTGACTAGCCAAGCAATCTTGACAAAGAACAAAACTGGAGGTACCATAATCACAGATTGTGTGATGTGCTGCAAAGCTGTAGTAATCAAAACTGTATGGTACTGACACAAAAACAGACACATAGATCAACAGAACAGAGTAGAGTGCCCAGAAATAAACCTATAAGTATATGGTTATTAATCTTTGACAAAGAAGTTATGATTATGTATTCTTCAACAAATAGTGTCAGCAAAATTGGGAAACTATGTGTAAAAGAATGGAACTGGACCATTTCTTACACCATACACAAAAAACAAAATTAATATGGATTAAAGACCTAAATGTGAGGCATGAAACCATAAAAGTCGTAGAATAGAACACAGGTAATAATTTATCTGACATCAGCCAGAAGAACATTTTTATAAATATTATCTCCTGAGGCAAAGGAAACAAGAGCAAAAATAAACTATTGAAACTACATCAAAATAAAAAGTTTCTGCACAGCAAAGGAAACAATCAACAAAACTAAAAGACAGCCTTCAGAGTGAGAGAAGATATTTGTAAATGAAATATCTGATAAAGGATTAATATCCAAAATATATAAAGAACTTACACAACTCAATACCAAAAAAAAAACCCCAAATAATCCAATTAAAAACTGGATAGTAGACACGAATAGACATTTCCCCAAAGGAGACATACAGAGGGCCAACAGACACATGGAAAGATGCTCGCTCATCATCAGAGAAATGCAAATTAAAACTATAATGACCCTATCAAAATAACACCAGCATTCTTCACAGAGCTAGAACAAACAATCCTAAAAATGTGTATGGAACCAAAAAGACCCAGAATAGCCAGAGCAATCCTGAAAAAGAAAACCAAACCTGGAGGCATCACAATTCTGGACTTCAAGATGTATTATGAAGCTATAATCAATATAGTATGGTACTGGCACAAAAACAGACACAGAGGCCAATGGAACAGAACCCAGAAATGGACCCACAAATGTATGGCCAATTAATCTTTGACAAAGCTATCTTACACCATACACAAAAATAAACTCAAAGTAGATGAGAGATCTAAACATAAGACTGGAAGCCATCAAAATCCTAGAGGAGAAAGCAGGGAAAAACCTTTTTGACCTCAGTTGCACCAATTTCTTACTCAACATGTCTTTGGAGGCAAAGGAAACAAAAGCAAAAATGAACCGCTGCTTCTGATTAAAAGCTTCTACATGGTGAAGGAAACAATCAGCAAAACTGAAAGTCAACCAACAGAATGGGAGAGGATATTTGCAAATGACATGTCAGATAAAGGATTAGTATCCAAAATCTATAAAGAACTTATCAGTCTCAACGTCCAAAAAACAAATAATCCAATGAAGAAATGGGCAAAAGACATGAAAAGACACTTTCCCAACAAAGACATCCAGATGGCTAACAGACACATGAAGAACTGCTCAACATCACTCATCATCAGGGAAATACAAATCAACACCAGAGTGAGATACCACCTCACACCTGCCAGAATGGCTAACATGAACAACTCCGGCAACAACAGATGTTGGCAAGGATGTGGAGAAAGAGGGTCTCTCTTGCACTGCTGGTGGGAATGCAAACTGGTACAGCCACTCTGAAGAACAGTATGGAGGTTCCTCAAAAAATTAAAAATAGAACTACCCTATGACCCAGCAATTGCACTGCTAGGTATTTTTCCAAAGTGTGGTGTTTCGAAGGGGCACACGCACCCCAATGTTTATAGCAGCGCTATTGACAATAGCCAAAGAATGGAAAGAGCTCACATGTCCATCGACGAATGAATGGATAAAGATGTGGTATGTATATACAATGGAATATTACTCGGCAATCAAAAAGAATGAAATCTTGCCATTTGCAATAACATGGATGAAACTAGAGTGTGTTTTGCTAAGTGAAACTAGTCAGAGAAAGACAAATATATGACCTCACTCATATGTGAAATGTAAGATACAAAACAGATGAACATAATAGAAGGGAAGCAAAAATAATGTAAAAACAGGGAGGGGGACAAAGCATAAGAGACTCTTAAATACAGTGAACAAACTGAGGGTTCCTGGAGGAGTTTTGGGTAGTGGGATGGGCTAAATGGGCAGGGGTATTAGGGAAAACACTTGTTGGGATGAGCACTGGGTGTCACATGGCAGGGAATAAATCACTGAATTCTACTCCTGAAATCATATTGCACTATATGCTAACAAACTTGGATCTAAATTTTTAAAATTAATTTTAAAAAACTATAATCAGATATTAACTTACACCTGTCATAATGGCTAAAATTAAAAATAAACAAACAAAAACTGAGTGTGGGTGAAGATGTAGAGATAAAGGAATTCTTGTGCTTTGTTGGTGGGAGTGCAAACTGGTGCAGCCACTGTGAAAAGTAGTACGAAGTTTCCTCAAATAATCAAAATTAGAATCACCATATGATTTAGTAACTCCTCTCCTGTTATTTACCCAAGGTAAATAATTCAAAAATATATACGCATCTCTATATTTATTGCAGCATTATTTACAATAGCCAAGTTATAGAAGCAGCCCAAGTGTCCATCGATAGACAAATGAATAAAAATGATTCACTACATATAACAGAATATAACTCAGCCATAAAAAAAGAATGAAATCTTGTCATTTGCAACAACCCAGATGGATATAGAGAGTGTGATGCTAAGTGAATGAAAGTCAAAGAAAGGCAAATACCATTATTATTTAACTCATATGTGAAATAAGAAACAAACTAAGGAAAAAGGAGACAACCCCAAAACAGATTCTTAACTACAGAGGACAAAATCAGGTTTACCAGAGAGCAGGTTAGTGGAGAGATGAGCAAAATAGGTGGAGAGGATTAAGAGTACACTTATCTTCATGGTACTGAGTAATATACAGAATTGTTCAAACACTATTGTACACCTGAAACTAATAGAACACTGCATGTTAACGATACTGGAATTAAAATTAAAGAAGAAAAAGAAAGAACAAACAAAACAAAAAGTTATAATGGTAAATTATTACGCTATGAAAAAGAATGAAATTTGCAACAACATGGGTGGACTTTGAAGGCATTATAATAAGTGGAATAAGTCAGAAAAAGACTAATACCGCATGGTGACACATGCAGAATTTCAGAAACAGAGAGTGGAATGATGCTTACCAGGGACTAAGAGAACTGGAGTGAGTTTTAAGGGTATGAACAATTACTAAATATGGCCTGGCAGTCTAACGTACAGCATAATGTTTACGGTCAACAATGTTGTATTATAAACATCAAAGTTTCTAACAGACTAGATCTTCTTTTCACCACAAAGAATAAATGATAAAACATGTGACATGATAGGAGGTGAAGAAGGGGGGAAATAGTGGGGGAGAGGGAGGGAGGCAAACCATGANCACACACTACACGGGTAACCATATTGCAATGCAGAAATGTATCAAATGTGTACATGTTCGACAATGTACACAATCTTATGTCAATTATAGCTCCATAAATAAAATTTTAAAAATCCCAGAAAGCAAGTTATTTTATTTTTTTAACACTACCAAAATGGAGGAAAAGAGGAAGTTTTGTGGAATTAGAAAAGCCACTCTCAACCATGCTTTATCCTAAAAGTTCAGGCAAAGTAATTTCACATAAAAATAAGCAACAGAAAATTATCAAGGTCAATCCCATACAAAGATATTGTATGCAGAGAGTAAAGAGTAGTACAGACAATAAAAACGTGGCATCAAAACAGATCGCATACCATTTCGAAACAAGCTACATGACTTTAAGAAAATTATATAAGACATGAAATAACAAGAATAATTAGAAAAACTCACCAATAGGCTACAGAATTCAGGCAAGAATTAAAAATTTTTTTAATTAATTTCAGAAGCAAAGACAAAATAGAATAAACATACATTGTCCTTAAAAAAGACAGAAAGTAAAAATGAGGAAAGGTTTAAAAATAAAAATAAAGACTTGAAAAAAGATGTCAGAGAAAATGGCAAATATTAAAGATGGGCAAAAGAGACTGGGATAGGAGTTCTGGAAAAAGAAACCAAATGAAAGAGGAAAAGACCCTGAATGCTAAAAACTACAGTTCAAGAACCTTTCCTGAATAACAATAAAAATGATTGATATATTGAAGAAGTTCCTGAAACTATCAAACCAGGGTGATAAAAGTACTAAACTTAAAAAAAAAAAAAAAAAAAAGGAAAAAATCCTTTGGACGTCCAAGAAAGAAAAAAAAAGAAAGATCATATGATCCTTAAGAAAAAAAACAATTAAGTTCTTGAAAGGAAAAAAATATAGTTATCTAAGTTCTTGACAGCAATGCTTTATGAAAAATAATGAAGCAACATACTTAAGATGCTCAAGAAGTTTATGAGATGAGAATTTTATCTCCAGCAAAACTGAACTGACTTCTAAGTATCAACAGCACAAACTGTTGTCAGCATGCTAGAACTTAGAATATATTGTTCCCCTGAGCCTATGCTGAGAGATCTACTACAGATCAAGCTCCAGATAACCAACATGACTAAACAGCTACTGACTTACGCACTGCTGGTGAGGTCTGTATATATTACATCCACACAAATGGGGATTGAGAGTGAGTGTGTAAAAGCTACGTATAGGGCTCTGACATTGTAGATAGCGTACAGCCATTCAAAACACGGTGGGGGAAGAAAAAGTAAAGGGAGAATGGAAGAAGAGATGCCCCCAAAACATAATGTTTTGCAGAATCATAGGAAACTGGTATTATTATTATGAGATGGCTGTATATGTAAGATTGCATATCAACCAATAAAAAACTTGATTGAATATTATCATTCTAATGTCTCCTGTGTCTTTGAGGATTCGGTTCTCTGGTGTGGAAGAAAAACTAAAGATGTAATTGCAACTAGGTTAAGCTCTACAGATTTTAATTTGAATTAAACTCATGAA
>NW_027528385.1:414531-447555 GCF_008692635.1 Crocuta crocuta
TACTTTACCTTTAATATATATAATATATATTAAATATATATACACACATATATATGTTATATATATGTATATTATTCACTCTGCCCACTAAGTATCCCTTAGTGACAAACTTACGATACCTTCTCTCACTGAAAGAAACCAAGGCTTTCTGGAGGAATGGCTGATTTCGTGGCTGCAAAAACAAAAGAATGAGAGGATTATGAGACATTTTGCCATACATACCAAATAGCAATTGCATCTTCAAAGACTATTAAGGTGATGTCAAGAGAACATAGAGGTCAACTAGAAGAGGCTCCTACTAGACACAGTGAGAAACTTTAGCTTTAATAGTAATATTTGCAATGGATTAAAACCCCTCCAACATGTTTAAATCCATGAGTTCTTGGGGTGCCTGGGTGACTCAGTCGGTTAGGCATCAGACTTCGGCGCAGGCCACGATCTTGCAGTTTGCAAGTTCAAGCCCCGCAACGGGCTCTGTGCTGACAGCCTGGAGCCTGCTTCGGACTCCGTCTCCCTCTCTCTCTGTCCCTCCCCTGCTCGTGGTCTGTCTCTCCTCTCTCCCTCAAAAATAAAAGGATACTAAAAAAATTAAAAATAAATACATAAGTCCATGAGTTCTTTATGCTATTAAAAATGGCAGGAATAAAAAGAAACCAATTCATTACCTTGAAAACTCATTAACAAAGGGAAGCAATCAATCATTGATCCTGCCTCTCCTTTATAAACTGTGCCACTTGGTAAATAAGGAGTCGATGAGGGCAAGTGTATCTTTATAAAAGTATTACAACCAGTAAGTGGGAAAGAAATGATAGAAGACTGTCCTTTGCAACTTCCATGAATGGAAAAAGACATTAAGTACATCGGGGACTCCTAAGGTAACAAAGAGACAAAGAAATGGGCATTGTACTCTTCCAACAGGCTTGATAAAGGCATCCAGTCAGAACATGATTCAGTCAGCAGTTTCAAGCCACCAATTACTAGAAAATACAGAGGACAAAAGAACATGCTGAATTGTACCATGAAGATGCAATCACCAAACTCTACATGGTAGGAAAATGTATAGATCAAATCACTAGTGTTCTTCAAGAGAAAAAAAGTTAGTGAAGGGGTAGAAGAGGAACGTAGAGATTTTTAGAAGATTTTAAAAGATTTAAAAGCACATCCAAAAATAATTAAATACCTATGGGTAAGAAAAAAATATTGAGGGGCACCTGGGTGGCTCAGTTGGTTGAGCATCCAACTTCAACTCAGGTCATGATCTCAGGGTTCGTGAGTTCCATCCAGCCCCATATTGGACTCTGTGCTGACAGCTCAGAGCCTGGAGTCTGCTTCAGACTCTGTGTCTCCCTCTCTCTGGGTCCTACCCCCACTTCACTCTGTCTCTGTCTCAAAAATAAATATTTTTTTTAATTTACTGGAAATACAATGTACAAACCAAATGTAGATTAAAGGAGAATTAGTAAACTGGAAAATCTATCCGAAGAAATTGCTCAGAATCCACTCTTTTAATCCACTCACCTATCAGTGGACATTTCGGTTGTTCTATTCCTTGGCTCGTATAAATAATGCTACAATGAACTTAGGGAGTATGTATCTCTTCAGATTAGTATTTTTGTTTCCTGTGAATAAATACCCAGAAGTGGAATTGCTGGATCAGGCAGTAGTTCTTGTTTAATTTTTTGAGCAAAGTGCACACTGTTTTCCATAGCGGCTGTACCAATTTACATTTCCACCAACATCCTCATGAATACCTGTTATTTCCTGTTTTGTTTTGTTTTGATACCAGCCCTTCCGACTGGTATGGGGTGATATCTTATTTTAATTTGCATTTCTCTGATGATTACTGATGTTGAGCATCTTTTCCTGTGTCTTTTGGCCATCATCATGCATCACAATATATGAAAGCGAAGTAAAGACTAAACGAGGTAGTCGAATGTATGTCCATTTCAAATTTCAGAATACAGCAGAATAATGGAAAGACAAAGAGATCTGAACAATATTCAAAAAATTACAGACCTTCCTCAACTTACAATGGGGTCATGTCCTGAGAAACCTGCAAGTTGAAAACATATTTAATACACTTAACCTCCCAATCATCATAGCTTAGCCTAGCATGCCGTAAACATTCCCAGAACACTTCCAGTAGCTTGTAGTTGGACAATGTCATCTAACAGAAAGCCAATTTTACAGTAAAGTAATGAATATTTCATGTAATTTTTTGAATACTGCAATGGGAATGAAAAAACAATGACAGTACAGATACAGAATGTCAGTGTGTTGTTCACCATTATAATTGCATGGCTGACTGGAGGCTGTGCTTGGTTCCATTGCCGAATAGCATGAAAGAATATTGCACATTGCTAGCCCATGAAAAGATCTAACTTCCAGGTATCATTTCTACTGAATACATAGATATCATTTTAATACCATCATAAAGTCAAAAAATTGTAAGTTGACCATTATAAGTCAGGGACAGTATGTACTTCAAGGATAATGACCCAGAATTATCTAGAATTGAAAAAGTGCTATAATATACAAACCCAAAGTTTGTATATATACAAAGTTATGTGTAGATACCTCTTAGTTGTGCTGTATACCAAAGACAAAATTAAAAAGCAACCAAACAGATTTATAAAAGAATATCAATTAGAATGAATATAGTCTTAATAGCAACCATGGAAACCAGAAGAAAGTGGAATATCTGCAATGTGCCAGAAAATAATTATAGATCTAGAATTACAAATCCAGTGAAATTAACTTCCAAAAATGCGGCGAAATAAAGACACTTTCAGGTAGACAGAAATCAAGACCATTTGACCACCAAAAACTCAGCAAAGGCATAGGCTTCAGGAAGAAAGAGACAATGCCAGAAAGCCTGAAATATTTGGTAAACAAAATGGTAAACACATAGAGATAAGCTTAAATACACCTGAAGTTAATCACAACAGTAATGCCATCTATGAGGTTAAAAACAGAAACGTTAAAACACTCAAAATATGGCTATCACAGTAGCATGTAAGTTGGAAATAGAGGTAAATGAAGCAAAAGGCATCCTAAAGGCTTTGTATCATTCAGGATAATGGTAAAATAGTTATTAACTCTAGATCATGGAAGTATGTATAAATAATTTCAAAGCTAACCACTAAAAGAATAGAGATATGCATAAATCTACTAAATCTGCAAAAAGAAATAAATGGAATGCAACATCAAATGGAAAGCTAAGGCTGAAAACTGCTTTGAGCAGTTTAGAATTAATAAATCAAGTAGCCTCTTGAGTTTTCCTGTGGGAACTCAGGATAGTTTCAGACCATTCGGAAAAAGCAAGTGGCACGGCGCCTGGGTGGCTCAGTCGGTTGAGCATCCGACTTCGACTCAGGTCATGATCTCATGGTTTGTGGGTTCCAGCCCCGCTTCGGGCTGTGTGCTGACAGCCCCCTCAAGGCTTGGAGCCTGTTTCAGATTCTGTGTCTCCCTCTCTCTCTGACCCTCCCGTGCTCACGCTGTCCTTCTCTCTCTCTCAGAAATAAATAAAACATTAAAAAAAAAGAAAAAGCAAGTGGCCGCCTTTTTGACAGGCTGAGATGAAAATGAAGGAATAATTCTTTATGCTTTCCTACTTGTCTCTATTATTTATGAACACTGGATACGTCCATTAATTATTACAATGTTTTATTTTTTAAATCTACACCCAATTTAAAAGTTCCAGGGGTAGGTACCACTCTACTCTAGTAGAGTGGCTGTTCTTCCCTCTTCTCAGGGTTCACTGTCCCTCTAACTACCTGAGCAATGCCACCGTGAGCACTGGTGGCTACTGATGTGCCTTGTGCCGGGGAATAGGGACTGCTTTTGTGCCCCAGCTCCGGCGTTCCCTTCGGATACTACAGGGAGACCACTTAGACCCGGTAACAGTGAGAAAGGATATTTTGTGATTGGAATTCAATGAAGATGATGCCAGAAATGCTTTCCATCCTCTGGTTCATAGCACGGGCTCTCACAATCAATCTGCTATTCCAATGGGAAACTTTCACCAACCGATTTTTTTCCATCCATTAAGCTGACTCCTTTTTAACGTCTTTTCTTCTTTTTAACGTCAACCAAATTATATGTTGTTTTGCTCAGTTTTACATTGTAATTTTCGTAAACTATTTGTTTTTAACTCCTGGCCCAGTGGGTTTTACCAAGGGGTTATTTCTTGAGTTCTAGAGAGCAACCATAAAATATCATTATAAATCTTTTGACTCTCTGACCAGTGGCATGCTGCAGTTGATAGTGCCTTTTGGTGCCTTCTAGGATTAAAGGTAATTCAGAAGAGGTCACTTGTATCTGCATCTTATTAGTTACCAACCATCCCCAGATTACAGTATAGATAAATCTGTTAGGTGTTTGGAACTCTACAGAAACAATGTCTTACCTAGCACTTGCTTCTTGGTCTGACTCTTATGTAACTATTATCCATATAACTATTATTGAATTATTATACATTTGAAATAAGTAGAAAATAATGCTAAAGATGATCATTTTCCCCAAACACCTTCAATACAGACATGGTCCTCAGTGCCCTGGACAACCAGCCTAGCCCTAGGCTCTGTCTCCTCCATTTTTTTTCCCCCAGGCCATTTGCACTGTGTCCTAACCTGACCACTGGCCCGAGGGAGGGTGTGGGAATGGGAGGACCTGCTCTGAAGGAGGGGCCACCGTGCACGGTGGGAAGGAGGTGTGTGGTCTCCACCCAAGGAAAGGGAGCTTATCTCTGGAGCTCCGCCCCGCCCTTTACAAGGAGTGGGAAAGGGTGAAAGGCAAGGGCAAGAGAAGCCCCGTTGGCCTTCCGGGCAGCCAGCCAGTGGGCAGACAAAGAGGCTGCAGTGGGCCAGGGCCCTCACTTCCTGGATCAGGAAGGAGAAAGTCAGTTCCCACAGGACGACCCCAAGAATCTAAAGACTGAGAGTAACCAAAGCCTTGGGCCAATTCCATCACTCTTGCCTCCCTGTCTAGGCTCCAAACTCCTTGTATTCAGTTTTAGCTTAAACACTTCCTGTGTCAGGGGGGCTCCTACCCGGGGCACCACTGGGGTGGCATGACCTGAGGCGACTAAGACTTGCGGGACAATCCCTGAAATGGGGTCAGGCCACGCCGGGTGTGGGAAAAGGGGATGACATGCACGTGGAGGAGTCAGGGCTTCTGCTGCCATATAAGCAGGAAGCGTTTCAGGCCTGTGGAGTCCCAGGTGCTCGGCTGACCAGAGGCAGGCTGCCGACGATGAGGCTGAGGTCAGCTGCGGAGAGGTGTGGGCCTCAGGGCCCCAGGTCTACTTTACGCATTTCAGGACATCTTCACAGTGTTTTTCAGGCTGGAGTGTAAGGTATCTCCGAGTTTCTCCATCCTTTCCGTAGATCAGGGAAGGCCCACACGGCGGCTGAATTGTGCCGTGGCTGCCAGTTCCAAGGAGCTGTGTGGCTGTGATGGGGGCTGCCGGGCTCCCCTCTGCCAGGACATTCCCTCTGCAGCTGAGGTGAGGGACACTCACCTCCGAGGCTTCACAGAAGGCCCCCAGAGGGGCCCTGGTGCCTCAGGCCTGGGAAGACCCAAGTTTGTCAGGTTGTTGATCCAGAGCCTCTATGACCCCCCATTGCTAGGCCAATGATGGGACCCCAGCTCTCAGCTCAATCAACTACTGAGCACCTCCTCAGAAAAGAGCCCCAAGACTCCTGGGTGGAGGAGGCGAAGAAGGAAAATATGTCCCCTGCTTCTGGCTAGTCCCAGAAAAGTAATGAGGGGCTCGTCAGCTATGCCCCCAACTCTGTGATTCCAGGATTGAGGTCTGAACATTTAGTTGGGGCCCCTATCATTATCTGTGCATATGTGTTTGTACATGCAGTCAAGGCACTAAAGTGCAGTTGTTTAGTTATTTTTACCCAATTTGCCAATGCTGGAAAGTCTAAGATAGTGGTGAGAGGCTCCCTGTCAGCTCAGATTAATATTCATTTCCCTTTTTCTTTTTGAGGCTTAAGCCTAAAAGGTCACAGTGCAAGGATCTGTGTTTTTCACACAGTGTTGTTTCTCAGTCCTGCATCCTAGCTTTCTACCAGCATTTGTCAGCAACAGGCAAATCCTCCGTGCCCGGTGCACTGAAATGCACCGTACAGATAAAATGGGGAGGAGGGAGCTGCAAGAATATACCTGGCTCTCCTCTCATCATCTTCCTCCAGTGAAAGAAGAGTAAGGCTTAGAACAAGAAGATCAGAACAATCTGGAGATCAGCGGCATGGAGACTTTTGGTCTTCCCACCTGACTGGCAGCCGTAAGTACTTGCTTTACCCAGTGGTGCTATCTGCAAGGGGGTGCCCAGTCAAAGCCGCAAAGTCAGCATTGTTTTCCAGCTCTGCCTCTTCATGTCCCTTTGTGACCCTCCACCTGCCATCATTCCTGGGCAGCCTTGTGGAGGAGCTCTCTGGGGTCTAAAGTTACAGTCCTACTTAGGGCAGCACCATGAAGAAACAGGCAGATCTCTATTCCCAAATCAGACCCTGCATTCCTTGACCATCTGCATCAAAGATGCCAGCAAGGTTGAAAAGTCAGCTACCCTTTAAGATATTGGTGATACAGGTAAAAGGGACTAACGTTCTAGAAGAAATGGCTACTTTTGAGTGTTAAGTAACTTGCCTAAGTGGCAAGAGGGACATTCAAATTCCAACAGTATGATTCCAAAACCGAGCTTTTTTCCAAATAAATGCGCAGAAGACTGACAATGTGAGGGAACTTTTTCCGTAAAGATGGAAAGGCTCTTTACGGATCAGTTACTCTGGGTTTACAGTGCTCTGCCTTCTCCTCCCCCTCCTCTCCAGTGAAATAAATGCATGAAATTCTGATTGCAGCCACATAGGACTCCCTCACAGCCCAGGGAAATTTCTAGAACAGAGGCATTACTGGAGGAGGGAACACGGGTTGGCACAAATCACAAATGTGCCAGCCCCAAGTAGTTGCTGCATCAGGATGGCATGCCATCTCCTTTTTGGAGTTTTTACTTGCCAGCAGGTACCAATTAAGCCAAATAACGAACAACAGCCTCTAAAGGAAAAGGGGAAAGTGGGAGGATTTAAATCCAATACATTTCGTGGTCACCATGCGAATGTTTTCAAACCAAAATGCTAATTTTGAGATAATTTAGAATTAACTAATAATATAATGCTACCTCCACCCAACAAGATAAATTATCCCTTGGGAATAAAAATAGCCAAATGAATTCAGTACAATGGCTGCATACTTCTCATGCAGTGGACGAGATTCTCAAAGTTGCCAGGACACACAATAACAGAAAAGTCATAGATAAGTTAAAATGATGTCAAGAATCAAATATGCCCTCTAACTGAATTATGTTAATACAGTAAAACTAAGCTGTGGGGATTTGGGGAGGCAACTAGGGATGAGGATCTTGGGTTCACAAATGGAACTCCACAGCCTGCTAAAAAATATGTCACATTATTTACTTCTTTCAAATTTAATAAGCCTTCAGCTAATCATGATATTCAGAGACAGGAATGTCATACTTTTCTGAATTCCCTAGTTAGTATGGTTAACCAGAAACCCTTTTTGAGTTCAATTTTTCTTTCTGAAAATCTTTCAAAAATGTTTTCTTGTCCTAGTAAGTACAATATACTCACCAGAGAATCTTTATTCCAGTACCTCAGAATTACTGACCATGTTAGGTTTGTGGAAAGCCTAAGAGATTGGGCTGAATTTGTAGTTACCCTGGAAAACAGTCTGTTGCTTTTCAGAGTCTCTAACAGGAATCCGTCGAGCTGTAAAGTAAATTCTTCCAAGTGAAAGAGTGGGAAGTAAAGCCAAGGGATCTATTTGAAATTTCAGGGAGTTCTATCTCAGTAAATAAGTCACTTCCAGTTTCCCAGTTTGATCAAATGCACTCTAAGTACCTGTTTGACATAGAGGTTTCAAAAAATAGATATATCTGGGAAGCTCATTGACTACAATAAAGAGCTATATTTGAGTCTATCACATAGAGGTGTATTTACACTACAGTGAGGATAAGAATTAAACTGGCTGAGGGATGCAGAGGAAAAGAGGAGGGAGAAGAAGATGGCGCTTGAATTAGCCTTGAAAAATGTGTATGGGATTTCTGGATGGAGGGATGGTGGTAAAAAGGCCTTTCAAGAAAGAAGCAGTACTGATAAAGACATGTAGATGTAACTCTATGGTCCTAATATACAAAGTAGTAATTTACCCACCTAAGTAGACTAGAGCATATGGTTTGAGAAGGGGAGAGGATGGTTATAAACCCAAAAGTGAAGACTGGAACAAGTTAGTGAAAAGCAGGGAGTTACATGCTAACACAGTTTGCCTTAATTTAGAAAGCACTGGAAAGCCACCAGAAGATGTTAGGCAGGAAAATAGTGTGGCTGAATTTGTGTTTGGGGAAGGTCATTCTGATGAGAGCGTAGTGGATGGCTTGGATGGGGCAAGACTGGAGGCAAGAAGGCCTGTAGGCTTATTGCAGGAGATGGTTGAAAGGTTGTGAGGATCTGGGCTAGGGCTGTGACAGTGAGGACGGAAAGTAAGGGAGAGATTTGGGAGTCTTCTCAAATAGAAAACAAGTAGGACCTGTTGATTGCCTTAGATTATAGGGAATACAGATGGTTAGGAGGATAGTTTACTTCCATGAGCTATGGATACTAGAAGGACAAAGAGCCTTAGAAGAATGAACAAAGATTTAAATACATACTAGGTAAATCTTGGGAGATTGTAGGATGCCCAAAGGAAAATCTCTAAGGGCCAGTTGGATGGATCCTTGAATGACTGAATCCCAGAAAGAATGTTTTAATCCGTGAATTAAAATGAACATTTTAATTCATTAAGCCTAGTGAATGAAGAACACTAAATAATACAAATGTTTAAGATTTAAGCTGTTGTCTATGAATAAACACTGAAAGGCCACAAAAGCCATTTGTCACACCCAATGAGAAGTCTGAAGTTGTGTTTGTAATTCAGTCCTCAGGCTTCCCACTATCTTAGGGCTCTACTGAACCTCTAAGTTGGCTGCAGAAGAACTCCCTAAGTCAACTAATGTTGGTGGCTCCCATGGACTTCCCAGTGGATGCTCAAATTTATTGATTTCTCAACAGGGTGTCCTTTCGGATTCAATGAAAAATATGGTGGATAAGTTATCCTGTTCATTTTAGTGGATGACATCTTTCTTTCCTCCTCTATGCTCTTGTGCTGACCATGTACAGTGTCTCAGGCAATTCTTCAAAGCCTCTAGCTACACAGCCTTCAACCATATATCTTTCTATGATATACGCTGGAATGCAGAAAGATTCCATGTGTCATGCAAATCATCCACTGCACGAGCTCAGAGTTCAAGTCCAACTCCATACCAGGCTTCTACTATCACTACCAATGACCACATAGCTGTAATGGTTGCTTATTGGTTCAAGCAAAAAGGCCACTTTCTTATCTGAGCACATGAAAGAGTTTTATCACAAAAATTTAGCCACAATGATAATTTTCTTATTTTTTAATGTTTATTTCTTTTGAAGGAAGAGAGGCAGAGCATGAGTAGGGGAAGAGCAGAGAGAGAGAGCGGGAGACACAAAATCGAAAGCAGGCTCCAGGCTCTGAGCTGTCAGCACAGAGCCTGACATGGGGGTGGAACTCACAAACTGTAAGATCATGACCTGAGCCAAAGTTGGACGTTTAACTGACTAAGCCACCCAGGTGCTCCTATAGTTAATTTTCTCATATAAAATTGGGAGGTTAGTTTCATGATTGGTTTGATTGTACTGCTAAATTACTTTGATGTGATGTATGGTAAGCAATGTGATTCCTTCAAAAATTCTGCCAAAGTAGCTACCAGGGTAGAACACCGAAAAAAATCAATCCAATGTGAAACAAGATTTGCAGCGCGATTGAATACAAATGAGGCCAAAGACAGAAGGCAGAGAGTTGAATCATTTGTTTTCTTGTCATGATTCCAATGCAGTGAATTTCAACCCTGGCTATGGATCTGAGCCACGTGAGTGGACTATTCTTCCCCCGACACACACATACAAAAGTACTGTGCCTAAGCTGCAGTCCCAGAGAGTCAGTACAGCCCTCCATGTGTACTTCCAAGTGATTCATTCTTCTACTGTGTCTTGTATTCATGATACATAAAAACAAATGACCTTTCAGAAGAAACTAAAAATGACCATCAATGTCATTCCTTCAGCCAAAGTATGCATACCCAGAATATATCAGCCTTGGAGGGAGTGGAATAAGGCCTGTACAAGAATGTGTGTTCTCAGGGTACCTACCAGCATGTTTCTGGGACAACTCATACTCCCCAAGATTTCCTGGGTGTTTCTGAACTTACATTTGGGTCAACCTTACATCATGTAACTTAAACACACATTAGCCCATCCTTCCCTCTCTCCAGAAAAAAAAAAAAAAAACACCAGATCTGCCCAAAGACACTAGTCAGCCTGGAAAAAGGGAATTGGGAGGTGTACATGTCCAACGCTGAGCTATTAGAGAGTCACCATCGTAGGTTAGGGGAAGTGCAATAATGCCAGAAAAGATTAACAGTAACAACCAGGTCTCTGTCTCTTCCTCATTCAAGGCTCTGTCATGGCAAATGAATAATGATGGCCTTGGCTGGCAAGTCTTGGAGCTGGGTGCTAGGACTCCGAAACCATTACCAGGGAGCACAGCTGTGATCTAGGAGGAAAGGGAAGCAGAGGTCTCATCTTTGAGGATCCCAGACCCTGGCCTGACTGCCACTTATCTGCCTCCAGCCCAACTCCACTTTCAATTCCTGCTAATTGGCAATCTGGACTCAGCCCCACTGAGAACCACCCCACCAGCATCCCTGCAGAAGGGCATTCTGCCTCCTGACAAGACTAGGCAAAGTCAAGCAGACATGAGTGGCCAAAATTCAAGGACCCGACTCAGAGAGGTAGAGTCCCCATGATCATCATCACAGCCCCATTTACTGAGGGCCCTCAGGCTAAGTGCTTTATGCCAATTTTCTCATGCAAATATGGAAAGCAATACTTAGGTTCAATATACAGCCAGGGCGCATCCACTGTGGGAGAGGGTGTTTCTGTAGTCTCTGTGAGTAACCATCTCTTCATTAACCTGGCTGGACTCCCTCCCAGGGAGATTTTGGTGGAGGGAGGGTAGGGCTGCACATATTACCTACAAGTTCTGTGACCAGGTTTTAAGTGGGATGGATGGTCTACAGGTCTTTGGTGTTTAGTACAGTCCGGCTAGGGGCTAGCTAGAAGGGACTGGAATGAAGTCATGTAGAGACTTTAGAGATGATCTGGCCCAATCTTTCATTTCAGACCAGAAAAATTAGAACCTTAGAGAGGTTAGGCAGTTGTCCAGAATTACCCAAAATGTTGATGGCAGGGAGGGGGTGAGAGCTCCAGGGTTCTAACTTGTCACTCCAGGCTTCCTCTGGTGAGTGCAGCACACATGGTTTCCAAGGAAATAGGCCAGGCCCTCAATTAGAGAAAACCAGGGGGATTAGGAGAGGTTCCAGTGATGCATGCAAACAAAAATGCCACAGGAAACAAGTGCTCAAGTGGAGCAGTGACAGGAACAAATAGAAAGGACAATGGCGTCAGAGGTGGCGTAAGGCAGCATGTCATTAAGTACAAATGCATGCCTCCAGCAACTGGGGCTTTGGAAATTGTAAAAAGGTCACTAGCATAGGTGGATGGAAAGGAAATCATTGGGTAAATTTTATCCTTCTGCTTAAAAGGCATGAACATGTCAGCTTCATGAGGAGAGTTAGGTTATGCTCTTAGGGAATTCTAGGATATACTACCCACGCAACACAATGGCATTTAAAAAATGGTAATGGTGGATAATGTACTTTAGTGCATTGTGCATACACGATTGCATGGGGGAGGCCTGATTTTTCTAAGCTGATTGACACCAAAGCATGTTGGATTGACATTAATGCTGATTATTAACTTCCAGTTAGGTGGGATTTAGCGTGAGATGTATGCAAAGGAAGTTAAGGCAGCAACATGAGATTTTTGTTTATCCATCATTATTTATTCATTCTTAAGCATCTCCACATTTTTATACACGCCAAAGATAACATTATACCTGCAAAAAATGTTCCCTTTGGTTCAAAGAGTTCATTCCTAACACTTTACCACTTCAACAAGGCCAACTGATTATACTCCTAAAGACTCACAGCTATGTCTTCCCTCCAGGATCATGACCACCTTCCGTAAACCTGAACTTCTGTTGCAATAACCTGTCTTTATTCCTCCAGAAAAACATAGTAAGAAAATAACACAAATTCCTAAGAGTCAATACACTATATGGTCCATACATCTTAAGTGCAAATCCTGCGTTACGTGTTAAAGACCATAGGAAAATTTCCGTTCTAGTCTGGTGGAATTTTCAGAAAGTGATATTCCTCAGTGGGATGTTTCAAGTCTGCTCTTTAGAAGCCTAGTAATTTTACCTGGCTTTCTTTCTATTCAGATTCATCAACCAGTTAGCTCAACCAGAAATTTTTGTAAGCACATTCTCTTTGCCACTTTTCATTAGGTAGCTTTCATGCTTCACACAGAATCCAACTTGCAGCTAACCTGAAAACCTAAGAGTCACTTTATCAAGAAAAATACTGCTCTTTTAGACTTAATTGGTTTTTTCCCCTTAGCCAAGATGTATTTATTGTAACTTCCAGAATTATTCTATAAGTATCTGGTTATCATAACCACAAAAAGACAGCTTATTAGTTTCAACTGCTGGGTAAAAGCACACAGCATTTTCAAGATTTCTGGTTTCACCCTTTTAACCCAAAGAATAACTATAAATAGATGGTAAAGTCTGGGATTTCCACTGCTAAGTGCTGCTATAAATAGTTTTAAACATTTTCCCACTTCATGCTTTCTAAAAGAACATTCTCCACTTCCTTTCTTGGATAACCTCTGGGAATAAAGCACAATCGCATTCAGAATTTTATTGAGGGAGTTAAATGAAACTCCTTAGGAACCTATTAGCAACTCAAAACATTCCTTGGATACTGAAAAATCTGAAAATAAGATGATTTCACAAATTAATTGAGAAATGTATTTCTAATCAAGTTTTTAGTGTCTTTATTCTTTTCCTTCCTAGAACTTTTCTTTCAAAAAAAATTTTTTAAGCCAAAACCTGGAGCACTTACTTAACAGTTGTTACTTAACCTAAATGAATTTGTTCTTTTTCTTAAGACCTTAGCTAAATTCAGAACTCTGGTGGCGACAAAGTGAAATAAATATATTTCTTTTAATTCTCCTTATACATTAACATCCAGAAAAGAGAGAAGAATCCACTCCAGTGGTCAGGTGTCCAGACCATTTGTCTTTTGTCTTTAAGAGTATATACAAATCATCCTTGAGAATACAAACATTCAACATTCTATGAAAAATCCCTACCATTAAATGCTTTCCCATGGCACATGCCTGTGACAGTTAGAGCAAAGACAAAGCAGTGCAGAATTCCCTCATTTCTCTAGAGAGGGATGCTTGCATTCTAGCAACCTCTGCTGGTGGTTATTTTTGACTGGGAAGAAAGTAAGATTGTCTTCTAAATGACAGCAAATTTAAGCAAAGTAAGAACAATGAAAATAGGTAATGTCAGTAAAATTTATGTTTCTGTTTTATATTGTGGTGAAAATCGAGGGGGGGCAATGAGAGGTTATCAAAAATTTTAATTAAAGTTTTATACAAACAGGAAATAAAAGAAATACATGAAGACAAATAAATACGGCAACACAATAGTCCAAAGCCTTTGGGACACAGCAAAAGCAATACTAGGATGGAGATTTAGAGTAATACAGGCCTATCTCTAGGAGTAAAAGAAACTTAAAAGAACAAAGCCCAAAGTTAGAAGAAAAAATTAATAAAGATCAGAGCAAAAATAAAGGAAATAAAGACCAAAAAAAGGAAAGATCAATAAAACAAGAGCTGGTTCTTTAAAAAAGTAAAATTAATAAAACTCTCACCAGATTTATCAGAAAAAAAGGACTCGAAATCTCAAAATCAGATATGAAAGAAAAATGACAACTGACATGACAGTGTACAAATGATTATAAAAGAACAGTATAAAAAGTGATATGCCGACCAATTGGACAACATACAAAAAGTAAATCTTTCCAAACATACAATCTTCCGAAACTGAGTCAGGGAGAAGTAAAAAATCTGGGCTGATTACTAGTAATGAAATTGAATTGGTAATCAAAATTCTCCCTAAAAAAACAAAAGTCTAGGACCAAATGACACAGGTGAATTCTACCAAGCATTTAAAGAAGAACCAATACCTGTCCTCTTTAAACTATTCCAAAACACAGAAGAGGAACAAAAAAAGAAAGGGAAATTTCCAAATTCATTTTACAAGACCAGCATTACCTGGATGACAAGTCCAGACAAAAACAATACAACAAAAGGAAAACTGCACTATTCCTGGTGAGTATAAATTTAAAAAATTAGCAAACCAAATTCAACAATACGTTAGGAGGATCATTCACTACGATTAAGTGCAATTTGTTCCAAGGATGCAAAGATGCTTCAATATTCACAAATCACATGACCATCTCAATAAATGCAGAAAAAGCATTTGGCAAAATGCAACATTTTTTTTTATGATAACAACTCTCAACCAAATGAGTTTAAAGGAAACATACCTTGGGGCACTTGAGCAGATCTGTCAGTTAAGCATCTGACCCTTGGTTTCAGCTCAGGTCATGCTCTCACGGCTCATGGGTTTGAGCCTGCGTTTGGCTCCATGCTGACACTGTGGAGACTATTTAGTATTCTCTTTCTCTCTTGCTCGCTCTCTGCCCCTCCCCTACTCAGACTGGTTCTCTCTCTCTCTCAAAATAAATAAATAAAACTTTTTAAAAAAATAAATGAAGGATACTTCAAAATAATAAAGGCTATAGATGGAGAAACCCGCAGTTAATATCATGCTCAGTAGTGAAAAACTTAAAACCTTTTCTTCTAAGGTCAAAAACAAGACAAGGATATATACTCTCTCAATTTTATTCAACATAGTACTAGATGTACTAGCTGCAGTAACTACACAAGAAATAAAAGGCATCCAAATTGTAAAGGAAGTAGTAAAACTGTCACTATTTACAGAATACATGATACTATATGTAGAAAACTTTAAACACTACACACACACACACACACACACCTATTAGAACTGATACATGAATTCAGTAAAGTTGTAGGAAACAAAATTAAAAGAAAAAAATCTTAATTTCTACACATTAATAATGAAGTAGCAAAAAGAGGAATTAAGTAAACAATCCCTTCTACAATTTTGTTAAAAAAAAATCAACACAGAACTAAATTGAACCAAGAAAGTAAAAGACCTATACTCTGTAAGCCACAGAACATTAATTTAAAAAATTATTAAAGATGTCAAAAATGAAAAGATATACCATGCTTATGCATTGGAAAGATATTATTAAGATGTCCATACTACCTACACCTATCCACAGATTCAATACAACCCCTATCAAATACAAACAGTATTTTCCCCAGAACTAAAAGAAATAATTCTAAAAGTTGTATGGCACCACAAAAGACCCTGAGCAACTAAAGCAATCTTGAGAAAGAACAAAACCGGACTATCACAATCCCACATTTCATGATTTACTCCAGAGCTACAGTAATCAAAACAGGAATGTACTGGCACAAAAACAGACCTACAAATCAGTGGAACAGGACAGAGAGGTCAGAAATAAACCCATACCTATAAGGTAAAATAATCTATAATAAAGGAGGCAAAAATATAAAATGGGAAAAAACAGTCTTCTGTACATGGTGAAAGCAAAACTGGATAGCAATATGCAAAAGAATGAAACTAGACCACCTTCCTACAATGTACACCAAAATAAACTCAAAATGGATTAAAGACCTACATGTGAGGCTTGAAACCATAAAATTCAAAGAAAACATATGCAGTAATTTCTGAAACATGTTTAGCAACTTATTTATGAATATGTCTGTCTGGCAAGAAAAATGGGGGCAAAAGTAAACTATTGGGACTATACCAAAATAAAAAGCTTTTTCAGAGCAAAGGAAACCATCAACAAAACAAAATGGCAACCCAGTGAATGGGAGAAGATATTTACAAAGATTGTATCTGGTAAGTGGTTAATACCCAAAATATATAAAGAACATAAACAACTCAACACCAAAGAGCCAATCTGATGGGGAAAAAAAATGGGCAGAGGATCTGAGTAGACATTTTTTCAAAGAAGACATTTGGACGGTCAAACACATCACTAATCAACAGGGAAATGCAAATCAAAACCACAATGAGAGATCACCACACACCTGTCAGAATCATCAAAAAGACAAGAAATAACAAGTCTTGATGAGGATGTGGAAAAAAAGAAACCCTAGTGCACTGTTGATGGAAATATAAACCGTGTGACTGTTGTGAAAAACAGTATAGAGGTTCCTCAAAAAATTGAATATAGAACTACTCTATGATGCAGCAATTCCACTACTGGGAATTTACCCAAAGAAAATGAAAACATTACAAAAAGATATATGCACTCCTATGTATATACAGCATTATTTACAATGACCAAGATATGTAAACAGTTCAAATAACTATTAATAGATGAGTGGATAAAAATGTGTTTTATACATACAGGGTATGCATAAAAAAAGATTAAGATCTTGCCATTTGTGGGGCACCTGGGTGGCTCAGTTCGTTAAAACTCAGGTCATGATCTCACAGTGGTGAGATTGACTCCCCCCCATCAGGCTCAGCACTGGTAGTGTGGAGCCTGCTTTGGATTCTCTCTCTCCATCTCTTTTTCAAAAATAAATACATAAACTTACAAAAAAAAAAAAAGATCTTGCCATTTGGACAACATGCATGGTCCTAGAGGGTACTATAAGAGAAATAAGACAAAAAGACACATAATATAGGATTTTACCTAAATGTGGAATCTTAAAAACAAATGAACAAAATGTACACCTGGGTATTCAACTCATTTTGAGTTCATATTTGTATATAATGTAAGGGAAGGGTCCAACTTCATTCTTTTTGCATAAGGATATCCAGTTTTACTGGCATTGTTAATGAAAAGACAGACTATCCTTTGCCTGTTAATAATTTGGGCACTCTTGTCAAAAGTCAACCCTCCATATATACAACAGCTTATTTCTGGGATTTCCATTGTTTCCGTTTATTTAATGTCTGTCCTTATGCTAGTACCACACTGTTCTGGTTACTGGAGCTTTGAAATCAGTAAATGTAACTCCTCCAACTTTGTTCTTTTTTGAAATTGTTTTTGCTATATGGAGTCCTTGAGATTCCCCATGAATTTTACAATGGGCTTTTCTGGAGGGGTTTTTTTTTTTTATATATACCATTGGATTTTGAGAAATGTTGCACTGAATATATAGATCACTTTGGGAAGTATTGTCATGTTAGCAATATTCAGAATATTTAGAAGCAATAATCAGTCTTCTAATTCATANTTGTTTTTTTTTATATATACCATTGGATTTTGAGAAATGTTGCATTGAATATATAGATCACTTTGGGAAGTATTGTCATGTTAGCAATATTTAATATTTAGAAGCAATAATCAGTCTTCTAATTCATAAACATGTATTTGCTTATATTTTTAATTTTTTTTTAGTTTCAGTGTACAAGTCCTTTGATTTACTGTTTACATTTAATAAGTATTTTTATTCTATCATAAATGAAATTTTCATTTTTTTCATTTAGTGTATAGAAATGCAACAATTTTTTTTACATGTTGTTTATGTATCCTGCTACTTTGCTGAATTTATTAGCTCTCAGAATCTTTTGTTGCCTCTTGAATGTAATTCTATCAGATTTTGCTCCATGTAGTTTGATCCTGTGTTAGGGTCTTGAATTACCTATTTATCATTTTGTAATTCATTTTTATTTGTGGTAAGTTTTCCCCTTCTGAAATCTATGTTTTATAGATGAATAAGGCCTCTCAAGCATTAGTGTTTGCATGTTACATTTCCCATACTTTTAACACTGCTACTGCATTTAAAGGGAGTCTTGTTTTTTAAATCAAGTCTGAATATTCGCCTTTTGCTGGGTATGCTTAAACTATTCACACTCAATGCTATTGATAGGGTTGATTTCAGGTCTACCACATTTTGTTTTCTATTTGCCCTGTTATTTTCAATCTTGTTTTCTTGCCTTTTAAAACTGTTTTACTTGAATATTTGTTACTACTCTATTTAATTTTTTAATGTTTATTTTTGAGAGAGAGACAGAATGCCTGTGGGAAAAAGGGAGACACAGAATCCAAAGCAGGCTTCGGGCTCTGAGCTGTCAGCACAGAGCTCGACGCAGGGCTCGAACTCTCAAACTGGGAGATTATGACCTGAGCCAAAATTGGATGCTTAAAGGACCGAGCCACCTCGGCGCCCCCATTACTATTGTTTAATTTTTTTTTTTTACTATCTTTCGTTGCATTTTTTTTTTACTGGTAGCTCGAAGTATTGAAATATAGATCCCTTTATAGTCTAGTCACAGTTAATTTCTCCTTTCAAGCAAAACATGAAAGCTTTAACAACCACGGTTTCCTTACCCTCCTCCATTTACTGTTATATTGCCATATGTATTATAATCACATACATATTGATAACTTCACTATACAATGGTAACTTATTTGCTTTCAAGCATATGTATTTTAAGCAGCTAAAAGGAGAAACATAGTTTATATTTATCTAGATATTTATAATTTCTCCTGCTCTTCATTTCTAAATTCCCACATTTCTCTTACCCTGGACAAACTCTCGTAGCATATCTTCTAGAGCACATACGCTGGTGTCAAATTCAGTTTCTTTTGTTTGAAAAGATATATGGTCTTTATTTCTGAAGGACATTTTTGATGCGTATATAATTCCATGTTGATAGGTTTTTCTGTCAGTACTTTAAAGCTGTTCCACTCTCTTCTGGCCAATTATGGGCTCAGCTGAGAAGTCTTCAAAAATTCGAGTTTTTCTTCTTGCATACATAATGTGTGCTTTTATTTCCTGCTTTCATGGTCTTTCTTATTTTCTCTCTTTCTCAGTTCGCCTGTTTCTAGATTTCTTTTTCCCCCTCCCCACTTTGCCTCCCCCCAAACACATCTTTCTTTTGCAGTTTGATTATGCGCTTTGGCATGGTTTTCTTTGAGTTTATCCTGAACGGACTTGACTGAGGTTTAGGTTTCCCCCCCAGCTGGTAAGTTTTAGGCATCCTTTTTCTTTCTTTCTTTTCCCCCCAAATAGTTTCTCTGCACCAATCTTTGTCTTGTTCTGGAACTCTGATGGCATAAGGGTTAGAACTTTTAACATCATCCAATAGGCCCCTGAGGTTCTGTGAATTTTGTTTGAAATCTTCGTTCTTTGTCAGATTCAGACTGGATAATTTATACTGATCATTTTCTGTCGTCTTTTCCTGCTCTCTCCACTCTTCTACTGAGCCCATCCAATTGGTGCTTACATTTTTTTTTGTATTACATTGTAGTTTTCAATCCCAAAGTATTTTGTTCCATTTTAAAATAGAAACTATTTCTCTGTGGAAACTTATTTCTTTTTGCGTATCTCGAGCATGGTTATGAAAGTTCCTTAAAGATCTTGCCTGCTAATGCCAATATCTGAGTCATCTCATTATCCCCTTTTGTTGACTGTACTTCCCTTGAGAAATGGTCATATTTTCCTAATTTACTATCAAGTAATTCTTTATTATATTCTGGACATAGTAAGAATTGCGTTGTTTAGACTGTTGAGGTCTTTTAGGATGCGGATTTCTTGTTGTCTGTCTCAGCAGGCAATCATACCGATTCGGGTAATTCCTTTTTGCCTTCTGTGGGCAATGCTTCCTACCAACACAGAATTCAGTTTTCCAAGCCTTTTCTGTTCTTCTTAGGGCTTGTTTTGTGTGTTCACGGATCTGGATGAACTTGGGACTTGTGCAGATTCATACACAGATGGAAGAAAAGCCTCTTTCCAGTCTCTTTTCTCTTGGATTTTCCTGAGGTTGTCAGACTCCCCCGGGCTTTTCCCCCCACACTTCTTCAGACCCTAAAGAGAATTCCCCTTGGATTTCATACGTGTATGTCACCACCAAAGGACTGTCTATCTGTAAGGTGACTTGCTTTCATGCGTGAGGCAGGACAGGAAAAGAATCTAAGAAAACAACAGGTTTGCATCCCCTGTATCTTTGGCTCACAGGAGCACCTTTTCTTGGTTCTCTGGCCAGAAAAGGAGCATTTCTCATGGAGGATTTACTCTCCTGCATTCACTATGTGGTTCTGTAACTCAGGTCGCCAGGGTACCCTCAGGTGAAAATCAGGAGATTTTTTAAAAATGCCATGATGCTCACTTGTCCTGTCCGAAGTTTTTATTTCTCTCCCCATTTGCCTACTGTTGTTTACTTTTCAGTCTTCAGTTAGTTGCTATTTGTTTTCTCTTCAGAGATGCTAACTGTAATCAATGAGAGAGTTAGGTACTAACAAGTGAAAGTTTACTGTATGAAAATCAGATCTGGTCTGTCTCTCTCACTGGGCTGTTAGCTCCATGAAGACGCGGATAGTCTCTGTGTTTTCCCGTGTGAGGTTACTGGTACGTGGTCCAGCATGGTACAGGAGAAGGTCAAAATAAGTATTGAATTCAATGATAGTGGGCAAAGAATGAACCATAAAATATTGAAGTATTAAGAAAAAAGAGAATTTAACCTAGAACATATATAGGAAATTTAAATCTGAGATGTTGTAAGAATGATGTATCTTCTGCCTAAAAGTTGAGATTAATGGCAAAACTCTGTAGAAACACCAGGTTTTGGATGATGTAAGGGGAAGGATTTTGTGTTCGGAATATTAAATAAGAAACAAAGCAATAAAGCTCTTGGCAGAGAGAACAAGCCTGAAATACACTATTCAGAGAACAATAGAAATTGGCATGGATTTCCAAAATAGAAAAAAACCTCAATCATTTAACAATCTAGGCTTTGAGTTTTGATAAGAAAAATAGTAATACTCTGTGGTATAGAACGTGACAGAAGAGAGGAAGCTTATTGTTCTCGGTGAACAATACACAATGAAAGGCTTGAAAGCCAGAGACAATGGGAGCGATCCTTTCTAGCTGTTCCATAAGGGATCAGTATTTGGTCAAATGAAGCTATCAGACACTCAGAAGCCAGATAATAAAATGGTCACAGGTCAAGACAAGTGACACTTATCTAGGGTCATCAGGACAGAAGGAATGGCATTCTATAGAATGGCTGTTGACATCTCTTGGCAGATGACAAGGGGAATTATAATGGGGACTCTCTGGAACAGAAGAGTGATTGATGTTTTGTCACAAAGAGCCACAGCTCATCCAAATGATCTGTCTCCAGTGACAGTGTCTTCATTACAGGAAAGAAAGGAACACTTCCAAAACGCATATCATTTGACAGAAAAAGGCCCATGTGTTTATATGACAGGAAGTATTGGAGTACAGATTAGAGAGATGGTATGGTTGACTCTTACCAGTCTTATTTCAAAACTTTCAAAGAGATTCATAAGAAAAGACTTATGAAAAGTATTTTTAGCATTTGTTTTTAAGAATGAAAGTCCTCAAAAACTGAATGAACAGTACTGCCTCCAATTCTGGCAAATTTGAGAATGACTGAGTCGTAGACATAAAGAACAATAGGTCCTGAGTGGGTGAGGTGAAGAGGACAATTCGGCACTGGTGACAGTAGTAATAAACTGTGAAAGATTACCAGTTACTCCTGAAGAAAGCTGGGAAACATCTTTCCACCCTCTAGTGACCTAGGTGACCAGCCAAAAAAACCTCTTAAAGCCTATACTTTTTGTTTGCAAATTAATAGCTTGTAATCAAGTCTTTAAATGTGATTTTTGTCTTACTGGGTGCATACTGTAATACAATTGAAGTTAAGAGGCAGAGAAAGGAATCAGAATGCTCCCTTTAATATCCGTTTCGTCTGTCAAGATACAAGCATATGAAGCCAAATTTAAATCAGCACATAAAATATTATTGATTTACCATATACATAAACACATAAGGCCAAGTGCAAATGGAGTCTAAGAGTGGAAGTAACAGGGTTTCCTGGATGGCTCAGTTCATTAATTTCAGACTCTTGATTCTGGCTCATGTCACGATCTCATTGTTTGTGAGTTCGAGCCCCACACTGAGCTCTGTGCTGATGGTGCAAAGCCTGTTTGAGCTTCTCTGTCTCCCTCTCTCTTTGGCCCTCAACGTACATGTGCATACTCGCTTGCATGCTCTCTCTCAAAATAAGTAAATAAATAAATGAAAAGTGTGGAAAGAACAGTGACGGACTGGACGACAGGTTGTGTAGCTTGATCCCAGCGTTACCATTTCCTAGCTGTGTCACCTGGGCAGGTGACAGGATCTGTGGGGCCCCATTTCCTCATCTTTAAGATAATAGGCTAGCTCAACATTCCAACAGTCCTTCTCGGCTCCTCCTATGGTAATTTGCTTAAACTGGGGCATTTTTCCTTCTACCATGAAAAATAGAAGGATGTATTTTGTCATCCATGCGAGGACACAGACTTTATCACACACTAGGAGATTCCAGACAGACAACTGGCCCTGTAACCTAACTGCCATTAGAAAGAGCCAGAGATCGGGGTGCCTGGGTGGTTTAGTCGGTTAAGCGTCTGACTTTCGCTTAGGTCATGATCTCGCAGTTCGTGGGTTTGAGCCCCGCGTCGGGCTCTGTGCTGACTGCCGGCTCAGAGCCTGGAGCCTGTTTCGGTCTGTGACTCCCTCTCTCTCTGACCCTCCCCTGCTCACGCTGTCTCTCTCTCTCCTAGAAATAAATAAAACATTAAAAAAATTAAATCTTCTTTTATAAAAAAAAGAAAAAAAAAAGAAGAAGAAGAAAGAGCCAGAGATCTGGAGCATCTGGGTGGCTCAGTCAGTTAAGCTTCTGACTCTTGGTTTCAGCTCAAGTCATGATCTCTTGAGATCAAGCCCCACATCAGGCTCTGCACTGATAGTGAGGAGCCTGCTTGGGATTCTGTCTTTCCCTCTCTCTCTGTCCCTCCCCAACTCACGCTTTTTCTCTCTCTCTAAATAAGTAAGTAAGTAAATAAATAAATAAATGTTTTAAAAAAGAAAGAGCTACAGATCTATAATGTTAAAACAACAGTTGTCATTCTTAATAGGTACCTCCTAACTTCTAACATATTTTAAGTAATAATCACAGAAAGCAACTCATTAGTAAATTATCCAAGTATAAAGAAGAACCAGCTTATTCCAGGAAGTATGAGAAGTTTCTTTGTTCAAAGCTGAACATTCAGAGAGAATTAGACCATAAAACTAAAAGCTAATAAAAGAATAAATGGAAAAATTTTGTTAACTAATGACAAAACCCAAATATGGCAGGCAAAATCAGGTACTCTGGATCTGATCTTGAAACAGAAAAAGAACATTAGTGGTAAAATGGGTGAAATCCAAATAAAGTCGAGATTTTAGTTCATAGCAATGCACTAATGTTAATTTCTTAGTTTTGACAAATGTACCATGACTATAAAAGGTGAAACTTGGTCGAGTGTATACAAAGGTCATTTGTATTATACTTAAAGTTTGAAAAGTCTCAAGTTATACCAAAATTAAGTCATTTATTTTTAAAAAGTCCTTCTTGAAAAAAAATTTATAAAAAAGTCCATCTTGGAGGCAGCCTGACATGCCGACGTAAGAATATCCTGAACTTCCTTCTCCCAAGAGCACGTCGAATCTACAGCTACATGTGGACCAATTTCACCTGCAAAACACTTGCAAACTAGCGGAGCAGCTCCTTCACACTGGCGATCACCACAAGGTCCACACCACTGGCGATCACCACAGGCCCACATCATGGCAGGAGAGGAGGCCGAGACCTTAAACCCCACCATAAAACTCACCCCTGGTATTGTGATCCGTGGTCAGGAGGGAACCCACAAACCCAGGTCTTCTCCCTAAGGAGAAAAATGTCGTACCCCACATCAGATACCTCAACTTGTAAGACCTGCCCCCAACAGTGGTCTCCCCATAACATCTGCCTTGGAAAGCCAATGGGACTTCCATCCACAAAGCTTAAAGGGCTCTAACAAATTAAGAAACCATGTGGAAGAAATTATTTTGCTCAACTTAAAGCATCAACCAGAGGAGCAAGGGCCTGTTAGGACATTCCCCAGAGACGAAGGTGTTGGCAGGCACTGTTTTTGTTCTCTCCCTTGTTACAGCCACGGGCATCACTTTTTTTCTTTCTTTTAGCAAGTACCATCTCTACTTCCCAAATGATAGGGACCATATTCATGCTCTCCCTGTCTTGCTAATACTGGCAGGCATGATTTTACCAGGAGACATCTTTCACTTCTGTTGCCGTGGTTATTGCAGCTGCCGCCCAGGAGACACTCACTGATTACCTGGCTCTGGAGCCCAAGGGGGGGTTGTGTTCCCAAAACACATGGAGCTCTAACAATCAGAGACAGTTCTTGGCAGACATGCACACCAAGGACACTACAGAGACAACAGACAGAAACACAAGCCAGTCTTTCTTAGGAAGAGTTGCTTGTCCAGGAGCTTTGGCCTGAAGGGTAGGCTTCTGGTCTGGAACACATCTCAGAGCCCACAGACTCTCTCTCAAGAAAAGAAGCTTGGTCAGCTCTATCTTTCTGATCTCTCTCTCTCTCTGCCTTCCTCCAGCTTGACAGTATCCCCCAGAAAGGAGCAGATACCCTTGTCTAGTACCCTAACTTTTGTAGCTGCAAACATTTAGGGAGTCCCTCTAAATCACCAGGCCCCAGTGGCATTAGGCTCACAGGTCCCATAGGACCATAACCAATACAGAAAAAAATCTTCAATATCAACCGCACTCAAGAGTGTGACAAGAGGCAAAAACGGAAACAAAAACAAACAAACAAACAAACAAAAAACCCCAGGAACTCAATCTTTCTATGAAAGAGGACTCTTAGTTTATCAAAGAGAAGAAAAAGGGTAGGTTTCTAATTAAACACCCATCCAGTTCTCACTGTAAACTTTTCCAGAGAACTCAGAAGGTGGGCATTATTTTCTCACTCTGTGCCACACCAGTATCACTTCAAGGAGAACTCTTACATGTCTGTTCCCCTAGTTTTTATGCCTGGTGCCCTGCTTGTGTGGCTGTGACCCAAGAGATACCTTTTGACTGCCTGGATCTGATGCCAGGGCAGTTTGTGTTCCTGGGTCCCTGATGACTGTAACAATCTGAGAGACAGTTCTGGGATGTCTACCACCCCCAGAGAGGACTGCACAGAGAGTAGCTAGAACCCCCCCCCCAACCCCTGCCCAGACTTTCTGTGAAAGAGACCACTTTGCTTAGCCTGGAGCTTCAGGTAAAGGGGCAATCTTCAGGTTTGCCATATATCTAGAGTCTACAGTTCTCATTAGGGAAAATAAGCAATGGGGATACCATCTTTGTGCCCTCTCTCTACCTCACTGCAGTTTTCTGCTGTCTCCCTGAAGGAAGCTTATACATTCGACCAGAGCCCCAGTTTTTGCAATATTTACCAGGGAATACCTCTAGAACATCTGCTTTAGAGGCTAGAAGGCTTTTCAACTGTGGTCCAAAGAACTGTATATATTTTCAGATTTTAAAAGTTGTTGCCTGTACTATGTTAAATAACAGTGACATCCCAGTCTCATTCCTGACTATAGAAGAAATGCTCTCAGTTTTTCTCCTGTTGAAAATGACATTAGCTGTGGGTTTTTCCATATATGGCCTTTATTATGTTGTGGTGTATTCTCTGTAAACCTACTTTATTAAGGTTTTTTTTCTATCATCAATGGATATTGTACGTTGTTAAACGCTTTTTCTGCATCATTGAAATAATCATATGGTTCCTAACCTTTCCTTTATTAATGTGGTATATCACACTGATTGATTTGCAAATATGGAAGCACCCTTGCAACTTAGGAATAAAACCCACTTGAATTTGGTGAATGATTTTTTTAATGTATTGTTGGATTCAGTTTGCTAGTATTTTATTGAGCATTTTTGCATCCTGTTCATCAAGGATATTGACTAATAGTTCTTCTTTTTAGTGAAGTCTTTATTTGGCTCTGGTATCAGGTAATGCTGGCCTCAAAGAATGAATTTGGAAGTTTTCCTTCCATTTCTATTTTATGGAATAGTTTGAGAACAATGGGTATTAACTCTTCTTTTTTTTTTTTATTAACTTTTCTTTAAATGTTTGGTAGAATTCACCTGTGAAGCCATCTGGTCTTGGATTTTTGTTCATTGGGGATATTTTGATTACTGATTGAATGTCTTTGACGGTTATCACTCTGTTCAAGTTTTCTATTTCATTCTGTTTCAGTTCTGGTAGTTTTTATGTTTATAAGAATTTAGCCATTTGTTCAAATTTGTCCAATTTGTTAACATACAGCTTTTCATATCAATCAGACAACAAAAAGAAATAAAAGTCATCCAAATTGGCAAGGGAAAAGTCAGACTTTCACTATTTGCAGATGACATGATACTCTCTATGTAAAATTGAATCAGACTCTACCAAAAAAAAATGCTAGAACTGATAAACAAGTTCAGTAAAGTTGTACAATACAAAATCAAGGTACAGGAATCTGTTGTATTTCTATGCACCAATAATGAAGCAGCAGAAAGAGAAACTAATGAATCAATCCCATTTACAATTGCACCCACAAAAGTAAGATACCTTGGAATAAACCTAACCAAAGAGGTGAAAGATCTGTACTCTGAAAACTATAAAACCCTAATGACAGAAATTGAAGATGACACAAAGAAATGGAAAAATATTCCAGGACCATGGATTGCAAGAACAAATAGTGTTAAAATTCCTATAGTATCCAAAATAATCAACACGTTTAATGCAATTCCTATCAAAACACCAACAACAATTTTTATAGAGCCAGACAAAGAATCCTAAAATTTGTGTGGAACCACATGAGATGCTGAATAGCCAAAGCAACCTCAAATAAAGAAAAGCAAAGCTGGAGGCATCACAATTTTGGACTTATATTACAAAGTTGTAGTGATCAAAATATTGTGGTACTGGCACACAAATAGACACATAGATCAATAAAGCAAAATAGAAAATCCAGAAATAAATCCAAAACTGAATGGTCAATTAATCTGCAACAAAGTAGGAAAGAAGATCCAGTGGAAAAAAGAGTCTCTTTACCAAACAGTGTTGGGAAAACTGGCCAACTACATGCAAAAGAATGAAACTGGACCACTTTCTTATGTGATAAAAATAAATTCAAAATGGATTAAAGACCTAAATGTGAGCCCTGAAACCATAAAAATCCTAGAGAACACAGGCAGTAGTGCCTTTGACATTGACCATACTAACTTCATTCTAGATATATCTCCTAAGGCAAGGAAAAGAAAAATTAAAAAACTCTTGGAACTACATCAAAATGAAAAGCATCTGCAGAGCAAAAGAAACAATCAACAAAACTAAATGATAACCTAAAGAATGGGAGAAGATATTTACAAGTAACATATCTGATAAAGGGTTAGTATCCAAAAAATAGAAAGCATTTATAAAACTCAACTCACAAAAATGAATAATCCAATTTAAAAAAGGGCAGCAGACATGAATAGAAATTTCTCCAAAGAAGACAAAGAGATGGCCTACAGATGTATGAAAAGATACTCAACATCACTCATCAAGGAAATACAAATCAAAACCACAAGGAGACATCACCTCACACCTGTCAGAATGACTAAAATCAATGACGACAATAACAAAACAGGTGCTGGCCAGGGTGTGGAGAAACCCTCTTGCACTCCTGGTGGGAATGCAAACTGGAGCAGATACTGTGGAAAACAGTGTGGAGGTTCTTCAGAAAGTTAAAAACAGAACTACTTTATGACCTAGCAATTTCACTACTAAGTATTTACCCAAAGAATACAAAAATATGAATTCAAGAGGATACATGAACCCCGATGGTTCATAGCAGCATTATCAACAATAGCCAAATTATGGAAACAGCCCAAATGTCCATTGTCTGATAAATGCATAAAGAAGAGGTGGTGTATGTACACACACACACACACACACACACACACGAACTACTGTAAGAAAAGAGAGAAAGTTAGCACTATGCTTGACCAGGATAGAAGAGGCTGCTGGCTTGACAACACTCATACAATTAAGGCATTGCCATCTACTTCACGGCATCTACACATACAATGGAATATTACTCGGCCATAAAAAAGAATGAAATCTCACCATTTGCAACAACATAGATGGAGCTAGAGAGTATAATGCTAAGTGAAATAAGTCAGTCAGGGAAAGACAAATACCATATGTTTTCACTCCTATGTGGAATTTAAGAAAGAAAACAAATGAGCAAAGGGGAAAAGAGAGAGGAAACCCAAGAAACAGACTCAACTATAGAGAACAAACTGATAGTTATGGGGGGGGAAGNAATAGGTGATGGGGATTAAGGATGCACTTGTGATGAGCATCAGGTGATGTACTGAAGTGTTGAAGTGTGTACACCTGAAACTAATATTACACTGTATGTTAACAAAAATTTAAATAAAAACTTAAAAAAAGAAATTAAAAAATTGACTTACAGTATAAAAAGATAGAAAATGTGACATCAAAAACAAACTGTGGTGAAGGGAGTATAAACATAGAACTTTAGAATGCATTTAAGTTATCAAAATGAAAGTTATAAACCTAGGTTGTTATATGTAGCCTCCTGGTAAGCACATAGCATAAGCTTATAGTAAGCAAAGGATTGAAGTGTGTACTCATACCGCTGGAGAAAGTCCTCAAACCACAAATAAGGAGAATAAGATAATAAGAAATAGAGAAGAATTACAAAACAGCCAGGAAAGAATTCAAATTGTAATAATAGACAATTACTTGTTATAAGTAATTCAAATTGTAGTAATTCCTTTAATTATAAATGGAGTACATTTTCCATTCATAAGACAGCATGCTAAATGGTTTTAAAAAAAACACAAAACCTAACTGTATGCTACCTTTGAAGGCACATTTCAGCTTTAAGCACACACACAAACAAATCAAAGGGTTGGAAAATGATATTTCATGCAAATGGAAATGAAAAGAAAGTTGGGGTAGCTATACTTACACCAGACAAAATGGGCTTTAAATCAAAGCCTGTAATAGCAGACACACAAAGAAGGTCATCATACAATGATGAATGGGTCAATTCAACTTGTACATATAAAATTAGTAAATACTTATGCAACCAACACTGTAGCACCTAAACAGGTAAAGGAAATATTAAGTCTAAAGGGAGAAACAGAGAGGGGCACCTGAATTGTCGAATTGGTGTCTGACTTTGGCTCAGGTCATGATCTCAGAGTCCGTGGGTTCCACCCTCACACTGGGCTCTGTGCTGACAGCTCAGAGCCTGGAGCCTGCTTTGGATTCTGTGTCTCCTCTCTTTCTCTCTCTCTCTCTCTCTCTCTCTCTCAAATATAATGTAAAAACAAATTTTAAAGAGATAAATGGAGAGCTGCATAACAATAGCCAAGAATGTGCAGATCCCACATACATCAATGGGTAGATAATCAAGACAGAAAATAAATAAGGATACACTGGCCTTAAACAATACATTAGACCAAGCCTTTCAGATATATAGAGAACATTCTATCCAAAAGCAACAACATAAACATTCACTCATGCACACATGAACATTCTTCAGGTTACATCCCATGTCAGGCCACGAAGCAAGTTTTAATACATTTAAGAAGATTTAAATCATAATCAGGATCTTTTCTCACCACAGCATTATGAAATGAGAAATCAACTTCAATAAGAAAACTAGAAAGTTCACTAACATGTGGAGATTATACAATATACTGTGACCAACCAATGGCTCAATGAAGAAACAAAATAGAAATTAAAACATACCTCGATTAAAAATGGAAACAAATTATACCAAAATCAATGAGAGATAGCAAAAGCAGTTCTAAGAGGAAAGTTGATAGCAAAAAAAGGCCTACTTCAGGAAATAAGAAGTATCTCAATTAACAAACTAATTTTACAACTCAAAGAACTAGAAAGATAAAGTAGGAGAAAGAAGGAAAAATTCTTAGAGTAGAAATAAATATAGACTAAAAAGACAGTGATGGGGGGGCGGGTATCAATGAAACTAAGAGCTGATTCTTTGACAACTTAAACAAAATTGACAAACCTCTAACTAAATTCCTTGAGGAAAAAAAATAATTCAAATTTAGACATGAAAAAAGAGACATTACACCCGATATCACAGAAATACAAAGGATCAAAAAGGACTAATATGAACTATTATAAACCAACAAATTTGACAATCTGGAAGACATGAATAAATTCCTAAAAATATAAAATCTACCTAGACTGAATCAGGAGGGAATATAAAATCTGAACAGACCAATTACTAATGAGGAGATTCAATCATTAATGAAAAACCTCCCACCAAAAAAAATCTTAAGGACCACACAACTTCACAGGTGAATTTCATGCTACTTTTTAATAAAAAAAATTTAATGCTTATGTATTTTTCAAAGGGAGAGAGAGAAAGAGTGTGAGCAGGGGAGGGAGAAATAGAGAGGAAGACAGAATCTGAAGAAGGCTTCAGGCTCCAAGCTGTCAGCATAGAGCCCTACACGGGGCTCAAACTCACAAACTGTGAGATCATGACCTAAGCCTAAGTCGGACGCTTAACCAAATGACCTGCCCAAGCATCCCAATGCAACCTAAAAAATATTATTTTTTGTATTGTATTTTTTTATTTTTTATAGTTTATTGTCAAGTTGGTTTCCATATAACACCCAGTGCTCATCCCAAAAAGTGCCCTCCTCCATACCCATCACCCCTTTTCCACTCTCTCCCACCCCATCAACCCTCAGTTTGTTCTCAGTATTTAAGAGTCTCTTATGGTTTGCCTCCCTCCCTCTCCCCAACGATTTTTCCTCTTCTTTTCCCCTCTGGTCCTCTGTTAAGTTTCTCCTGTTCCATATATGAGTGGAAACATATGGTATCTGTCCTTCTCTGCCTGACTTGTTTCACTTAGCATAACACCCATGAGTTCCATCCATGTTGCTACAAAAGGACAGATTTCATTCTTTCTCATTGCCATGTAGTGTTCCATCGTATAGATAAACCACATCTTCTTGATCCATTCATCAGTTGATGGACACTTAGGCTCTTTCCATGCTTTGGCTATTGTGGAGAGTGCTGCTATGAACATTGGGGTGCATGTGCTCCTATGCATCAGCCCCCCTGTATCCCTTGGGTAAATTCCCAGCTGTGCTATTGCTGAGTCCTAGGGGAGTTCTAGTGTTAATGTTTTGAGGAACCTCCACACTGTTTTCCAGAGGGGCTGCACCCGTTTACATTCCCACCAACAGTGTAGGAGGGTGCCCGTTTCTCTACATCCTCACCAGCATCTAGAGTTCTCTGATTTGCTCATTTTAGCCACTCTGACCGGCGTGAGGTGATATCTCAGTGTGGTTTAGATTTATTTCCCTGATGATGAGGGACGCTGAACATTGTTTTGTGTGTCTGTTGGGCATCTGGATGTCCCCTTTGGAGAAGTGTCTGTTCATGGCTTCTGCCCATTTCTTCACTGGATTATTTCTTTTTCCGGTGTGGAGTTTGGGGAATTCATTATAGATTTTGGATACTAGCCCTTTATCTGATATGTCATTTGCAACTATCTTTTCCCATTCTGTCCGTTGCCTATTAGTTTCAGTGATGGTTTCCTCTGCCTTACAGAAGCTTTTTATCTTCATGGGGTCCCAATAGTTCATTTTTGCTCTTGATTTCCTTGCCTTTGGGGATGTGTTGAGAAAGAAATTGTTGTGGCTGAGGTCAAAGAGGTTGTTTCCCGCTTTCTTGTCTAGGGTTTTGATGGTTTCCTGTCACACATTCAGGTTCTTCATCCATTTTGAGTTCATTTTTGTGTACGGTGTGAGAAAGTGGTCTAGTTTCACTCTTCTGCATGTTGCTGTCCAGTTCTCCCAACACCATCTGTTAAAGAGCCTGTCTTTTTTCCATTGGATACTCTTTCCTGCTTTGTCAAAGATTAGTTGGCCATACATTTGTGGGTCCAATCTGGGTTCTTTATTCCATTGGTCTATGTGTCTGTTTTTGAGCCAATAGCATACTGTCTTGATGATTACAGCTTTGTAGTAGAGGCTAACTTCTGGGATGGTGATGCCTCCCGTTTTGGTTTTCTTCTTCAATATTAATGTGGCTATTCAGGGTCATTTGTGGTTCCATACAAATTTTAGGATAGGTTATTCTAGCTTTGAGAAGAATGCTAGAATGGGATTGCATTGAATGTGTAGATTGCTTTGGATAGTATTGGCATTTTAACACTATTCTTCCAATCCATGAGCATGGAATGTTTTTCCATTTCTTTGTATCTTCTTCAATTTCCCTCATAAGTTTTCTATAGTTTTCATCATACAGATCTTTTACATCTTTGGTTAGGTTTATTCCTAAGTATTCTATGGATTTTGGTGCAATTGTGAATGGGATCAATTTCTTGATTTCTTGTTCTGTTGCCTCATTATTGGTGTACAAAAATGTAACTTATATCTATATGTTGATTTTGTACCCTGCGACTTTGCTGAATTCATGATCAGTTCTAGGAGGCTTCTGGTGGAGTCTGCCGGGTTTTCTATGTAGAGTATCATGTCGTCTGCAAAAAGTAAAAGTTTGACTTCTTTGCCAATTCTGATGTTTTTTATTTCCTTTTGTTGTCTGATGGCTGATGCTAGGACTTCCAGTACTATGTCAGACAACAGTGGTGAGAGTGGACATCCCTGCCGTGTTCCTGATCTCAGGGGGAAAGCTCTCAGTTTTTCCCCATTGAGGATGATGTTAGCTGTGGGCTTCTCATAAATGGCTTTTATGATGCTGAAGTAAGTTCCTTCTATCCCAACGTTCTTGAGGGTTTTTATTAAGAAAGGATGGAGGGGGCAAGATGGCGGAGAAGTAAGGAGCTCCGTACTTGC
>NW_027528386.1:0-8639 GCF_008692635.1 Crocuta crocuta
TATTTTCTTTATTTCTGAGAGAGAGTGAGAGCTCGGGAAGTTCAGAGAGAGAGGGAGACACAGAATCCAAAGTCGGCTTCAGGCCCTGAGCTTGCTGTCAGCACAGACCCCGACATAGGGCTCGAACCAACGAACTGTGAGATCATGACCTGAGCAGAAGTCAGACCCTCAACCGAGTGAGCCACCCAGGTGCCCCATCCTTTCTTGATAAAAATCCCTCAAAAAAGTAGGGATATAAGTAACATACCTCAACATCATAAAATACGTATATGAAAGACACAGAGCTAATATGCTCAAATGGAAAAAAAAAAAAGAGATATTTCCCCCTAAAATCAGAAACACAAAAAGGATGTCCACTGTTACCACCATTGTTCAACACAGTAATGGAAGTCCTAGGCTCAGCAATCAGAAAGCAAAAAGAAATAAAAGGCCCACCCTGTAGCAAAAAAAAAGATGTCAAATTTCTCTCATCACAGGTTACATGATATTCTGTGGTACGGTTCCCTCCTTAAGTAAAGAAAAAAAAAGAGCATCTCAAGGCAACCTTACTATTCATTTATGTGACGACATCCCTCACGACCTTGTAACATGAGACCACATTAATCAGACTGCATGTTTGTGTGTTATCATATATGGGAGACAAAGAAGTAAAAAATATATAAAAAGCCACGACATGTGCTGTTTGGGGCTCAGTTCTTTGAGTACGAACCGTATTGAGCAACACCGGCTGGAATAAAGTTGCGTCCTGGAAAGAAAAGCCTCAGTATCACGACTTTCTGTGCGAGAATCCTGCTACATTGCTTGGGGGCTCAACTGGGATTCAGAGAAGGTGTGTTTCCACCTCCTTTGCCACTGGGGATGCAAACCTCAGGGTGCCAGGAGAGGCAACTCACTTGGCGCCAGCGGACCCTTTGCTCCACAGGAGACTAGCCCTCCCAACGTGTGGGGTGAGAACCCTGTGTGAGCTAAAGGAACTGGTGAGGCCAGGAACCAGCTCAGGGAGCTCCCATCAGACTGGTAAGAACCCAGGTTCATTTTGGTAGACCTGCCTGTAATAGGTGAGCCTGATCACCTCCCAGAGTTGCCCTAGTAATACCACAAGGGAATAGGAATGAAGCTGCAACTCTAAGGCGCTGGGTGCTGGGTGGCAGGTTGGAAACGCCATGTAACTGTGTACAGGGACATGTCTCTCATTCTTTTGCTGGGTCAATGACTATAATAATTAGAGCCAATTGTCGCTGGTTATTCTACCTCAGAGCTGGGACTTCAGGGAATATTCCCAAGCAGCTGCCGAAACTCTTTTAGTTTTGGGGGAAATTCCCTATCTTCTCTGGAGTGACATGGACTGCCTAATTCCACTGGTGGAAAACAAAACAAAAGAAACCTTAAGTCTGCTCCTTTGTCTGAGCTGACAAGATTTAAAACTTGGAATTCTCTTTCTTTGCCTTCTGTTGGCTCCTCTCCTCTTTAGCCCTCCCTTTCCCCTCTCCTTTTCTGCACCATCTGGCGGGGGGCGGCCTGCATATCTGGCTCCTCGATGTCTCAGGCACAATCAGCTCCTCCTCCTACCCTAGATGTTGAGGAGCAAAGTCAGATTTCTCCACCAACTTTCCAGGTAAAAATTAACCATGGGGAACAAAGTGTCTTACGTGGACTCAAGTAAATTATATTCAGTATGTAAGTTAATTTGAGTTTGTTGGTTTGAGATAGACATTGCTTTTTTTAAAATTTTTATTAGTATTTTTTCAATGTTTTTATTTATTATTGAGACAGAGAGAAACAGAGCATGAGTGTGGGAGGGGCAGAGAGAGAGGGATACACAGAATCCGAAACAGGCTTCAGGCTCTGAGCTGTCAGCACAGAGCCTGATGCGGGGCTTGAACTCATGGATTGTGAGATCATGACCTGGGCTGTAGTTGGACGCTTAACCGACTGAGACACCCAGGCACCCCCCTTTTTTTTTGAGATAGACAATATTTATCAATATTAAAAAAAAAAAAACAGGAACAAACCTGTATTCTACCTAGATTTGTTGAAGGTCAAATAAGCTCATGTTATCTCTGTTCCAATTTGTTAACAAAAGGATGACTGAAAGTGGTGGTTAATTTGTCTGTCTCATAGTTTTCATGGGTAATTGTTAAGATAGCTTTCAAAGTCCTTGGTANTTCATAAGTTTGCCATCTAAAAATATTCTAATATAACATACAGTTCACTATTAATTCCTACTTCGTTTTCACTGGAGACTAAGGTTTCTAACAGTTAAAATTCTGCTAAGTGTGTTTAAGATTGTTGGAAATAAGGAGAGCAACTCTCTATGTAGGAAAGTAAGAGGTATGTAAGAAAGATATAAGGAATGGAAGTATATTTTTGTTAAAGGTAAAAAAAAAGTGATTTTGTCCTAAATGAGACTGGTTACTTGGAGAAAAATGATTTGGGACAAAATATAAATGCAAAAGAAAAGTTGTAGAAAGCTTGTGAAGAATAAATTTAAAAAGAAATTTTATATATGGTCAAGATGGACTAAGGTTAAAATAAATGGATTTTAAAAGTACACAGGATTAAGATTAAAATTCCTCCTCATTTGTTCCAAAGGCTGGGAAAATTATGGCAATACCCTTGATGTCAGCCTCCAAATCCTCTACATTTGTGCTGTTCTTGTTTACTAGAGGAATGGATGCCTCTGTTGTATGAGGGATGGATGATATATAAAGGGTTTTTACTAAGATACATGGGAGCCATTTTACTAAGTTTAGCCCATTGAATGCCAAAAATGGATACCCATGTGGCTGAAACATATTTGTGTGGGCATTGTTGAAAAAGGCAAGGGAAAAGACCTTGAGTTTGGCCCTTTAACCCCCTCCATCAATGGCCAATACGTAAGTTACTGTTGGGCCAAAATAAAATTAGTGCATCCTAAGACAACAAAGAAAATCTTGCTTGGTAATTTTCCTACCCCCAAGGTCCTACAGGCAGAAAACAGAGGGGTAAAAACAAAACAAAACAACAACAACAACTTTATATTACAAGTTTTAAGATAGATAAAAGATGATTTAGGTAAATTTTCTAATTGGATAAATATATAAAGGCTTTTCAGAATATTACATACGTTTTTTAGTTGATCTGGAAAGATATCATGCTTTTGTTAAATCAGACACTTAATGACACAGATGTTTGTTTTTTTTAATGAAGAAAATCTAAGATTTAGCCCTTAAATTATGCTAGATTAGCCACTATTTTACAAACACAAAATGAGAGCCTAATGTCCTTCTTGGAGAGGTTGAGGGAAGCTCTCATGAAATATATGGCTATCTCCCTTGATACCCCTGAGGCCGAGATAATTTTAAAAGACAAATTTGTCACTCAATCAGCCCTAGATATTCAAAGAAAATGCAAAAATTGGCTGTTGGCCTTGAAGGGACCCTGGAGGAGATCTTATGAGCTGCCAATTGGGTATATTACAAACAAAACAAAAAAGAAGGTTTAAAAACAAAGCAAAAATCTAAAGCCTTAGTTTTGGCCTTACATACTATGTCAGACCGGACTTCCCGAGGTCCTGGCACTAAGTGCCATTTTATGGCCATTCAGAGCACTAAATGAAAACATCCTCAGAGGGAACAATCAAAATGAAGACCCCATAAGCCATGCCCCTGTTATGGAAACAATCACTGGAGATCTGAATGCCTTCAGGAACTCTATCTGAGAGGGCCCAGATAACCAATGTCCCTGGAAGTGACTAACCGGTGCCTGGGGCTCTTCACGGTGGCTCCCCTAAACCAACTGTCTATCAGAAACCAAGAACCTCGGTAATTCTAAATATATAAGAACTAGTTGATTTCCTTCTTAACACCAGAGCTCCCTTCTCTGTCCTCCTTTCTACTCCAGGCCAACTATCGAAATGCAGCATGACTATTAGGGGCACCTCTGGAAAACTTCTACCTAAATTTTTCTCTCAGCCCCTGGGATGCATATGAGGAAACCTAATTTTTTCCTCATTCTTTTCTGATAATGCCAGAGAGCCTTACTGCCTTGCTAGAACGGGACATTATAACTAAATTAGAGACTCTGGTGCTACTAGCTCAGGAGAGATAAACAATTATGTGAGCTTTTGAAAATTACTGGGTATTGTAGGCTATAGATACCAGGGTTCAGGAAGATAGTCTGCTACTCTATCAATTATTAAAGGAGACTCAACCTCACCTACTTTCCCTTCCCTCAAAAGAAATAAACAAATAAGTAAACTGGGTTCTGACTCCTAAACACTGTCTCCAGCCCCTGGAATGGCTAAAACAGAGCAGGGCAATTACTACTACCAAGATCACAGAACTAAAAGATTATTAAAACACACCAGACCTTTCATTTAGGGAGAGACAAAACTTATCAAATGGCTCAAAGGATGTTTGCTGGGAAAAAGAAATTGTTAAGGACAGTTCTGCAAGTGGTATCAGGCTGTAAGGCATGTCTTAAAAACAATCCCTCTACCACAAACTTGCTCTCCCAGAAAATCAAGGAACTGGAGACTATCCAGGAAAAGACTAACAATTAGGTCTCACTCAGTTGCCAAGGTCAAAAAAAAAAAAGCCAGCATCTGTTTGTATGGGTTAATACTTTTACTAATTGTGTAGGAACTTTCCCCTACAAGACAGAAAAGTCACAAAAAGTAATAAAAATCCTGTTTCATAAAATAATACTCAGGTTTGGCTTACCTAAAAATTACAAATTAATAATGGTAAATGGCTGCCTTGACTCTTTCTCTAGTAGAACTTCTGGCTCTTGAAAAAGTTTTACACATCAAAATAAAGCTTATTACTCAGCAAAACTCTAAATAACACCTCTTAAGCATTAGATGCTTTAATTTTTTTTAATTAAGTTAGGGCCAATCTCTTGAAAATAGAGCCACTATTTATTAATTACTGCTCCTGGTTCTCTATTAGCTGGGTAATGAAAGATTCCCTGACTTATGTTGTTTACACAGTTAGGGTCTCTCCTAGTTTACTTCACAGAAACTATAGACATTATCTTAAGATATCATCTTGTTGGTCAGTATAATCTTTACTTTGTGTTTTTCTCTTTATGTCTGCTAATGTCTATGCTGCCTCATGCCTGCCGGCCTTCCTGTAAAACCATACTGTGGGCCACTCGACCAACCTTTTGGATAGACTCTAACTGCTGTACCCCTACACCATTCCTTATCAGTTTGAAGAAGCCAGAACGGTCATCATCCCTGTTCCCCAACACCAGTTACAGGCCCTGTTCCAGAGGAGAAATAAATAGGGAAAGGGTTAACATTAGACAGGGAGAGATAAGGAAGCTTTAGGGAGGCAAACTGCAGCTGCAAATGGAAGGCTAAAGAAGCAGATGAGGTTCTCCCCTTATGAAATCCTTTATGGGCACCCTCCCCCCCCATAATCAGGGGCATAAGGGGGAAATACAAATGAGATAGACAATCTAACCCTAAAACAACAGATGCAGGCCCTTGGTTTTACCCTAACCAGCTTTCACCACTGGGTCAGAAGACGATTACCTGTAAATCTGACTACAGACGCTCACCTGTTTAAACCCAGAGATGCAATATGGATAAAGGAATAAAATGTCCAACCCCTAAAGTCCCTCTGGAAGGGCCCGTTCACTGTCATTTTATCCACCCCTACTGCAGTAAAGGTAGCCAAAGTGGGTCCCCGGATTCACTAGAGCAGAGTGAAGCTGGCATCTCCAAACTGGGAGTGCATTCCTGACCTATCAAGCTAACCATACGGAATAAACCATCTGCAACTCCAGATGCTCCAAGAGACTGCAGCCCTGCTTTAGTCACTCCAGAAGCTGACGAAACAAAAGACTGTCCTTTTTTCTATACGTTTTCTTATTGTGAGGCACTGTCACGCCTTGTTTCTCACTATTATTGTGATTCTTCCTCTAGACTTTGCCATAGGATTGGCCAAGGCTGCTTTGGCCAACTAAAAATATGGTGAGAGGTTTCTGTTAATGCTCACTTTCCTTTTGTGGATAAGATACTTCATTTGTACCAACATAGGAAAACAATGGTCATAAGAGACTAAAAAATTAGATACCCATAGTAAAACAAAATACTCCAGTCCTACTATTGGGGTTTGGCTTCTCAAAAGCTCCATATTGGAAAAACTGTTTTACCTCATGGGGAAAAAGCTCACCACCATCCCTGTTGGAAACTTAACATGCCTGGGCCAAAGGTTTTATACCTCAACTGCCCAGAAAACCCAATGATGGGGAATCCCAGATCACTTTGAACCAGATCCCCAGCTCTTGTCTCACTTCTCTCATCTCCAAGAGGCCTGAGACAAAGTCAACACAGCCATCAAATGGCAGATCCTGGGTGGACTGTACTAGAGATGTGGAAGGACAGCTTATACTATACTTTTATTAGTCTGGTCAGGGTCATATGTGCTGAAAACTATTCGTCCAACTTTCTTCCTGCTCCCACTTACCAGAGAAAAACATTTGGGAATTCAAGTGTATGAGGACAGACACACACACACACACACACACACACACACACACACAGACACACCAGCAGTGTGCCTTACAATTAACAATTAAAAAGATAATAAATGATCTCCCGAGTGTATAATCCAATATTATGGCCCTGCTACCTGGGCAGAGGATGGGAATTGGGGGTACTGCTACTCCAAATAACACGATAAACCACATAATTAGACTGCAAGAAGTTGTAAAACTTATAACCAGTGAGACTGCTAGAGCTCTTAACTTACTAGCCAAGAAACAAACCAAATTGTACAATGCCATCCATAAACATTGCTTGGCCTTAGATTCCCTGTTTTATTCTGAAAGAGGTATTTATGGAAATTTTAACCTGAACAACTGCTGCCTATAGATAGATGATGAGAAAAATGTCATAGAGGAGATCACAGATCAAATGAGAAAGGTTAGTCATGTCCCAGTCCAGACCTGGAACAGTTGGAACCCTGGAGAGTTATTTGGAGGATAGTTTTAAACTCTTGGGAGATTCAAAAGCCTCATAGGAATTATCCTCATTATTTTAGGAGGATACTTAATCTTACCCTGCTTAGCTCCCTTGGTTGTATGGTCTGCCTCCAATCTCATTGAGGCCATAATTAAAAAAAAAAAGAGAGAGAGAGAGAGATGTCCACTCATGTAATGATGATATAAAAATATAAGTCTCCAAACCAAAATGATGTCCTTTGACCCTCAATAGAGGGGTCTGAGCATCAAAGGGGAGAATGTGGTAGGGTCCCCTCCCTAAGGAAAGTAAAAAAAAAAAAAAAGAACATCTCAAGACAACCTTGCTATTTGTGTATGTGATGACATCCCTCACGACCTTATAACATGAGACCACGTTAATCAGACTGCATGTTTGTGTGTTACCATATATGGGAGGCAAAGAAGTAAAAAAATATATTTAAAAAAACATGCCACGTGGTGTTCGGGGCTCAGTTCTTTGGGTACGAACCCTACTGAGTGACACCGGCTGGAATAAAGTTGCTTCCTGGAAAGAAAAGCCTCAGTGTCATGACTCTCTGTGCTAGAATTCTGCTACAATTCTACCTGGGAAACTCAAAAGCCCCCACCAAAAACTGCTAGAACGAATGTGTGAAGGCAGCAAATTCAGGAAATAAAATAGATGTCCAGAAATTGGTTGCGTTTCTATATAGCAATCATGAAATAGCAAAAAGAAATTAAGGAATCAATCTCATTTACAATTGCAGAAGAAAATCCTAAGATATTTAGGAATAAACCTAACCAAAGACGTATAAGTTTGTATGCTGAAAACTATAGAAATCTTATGAAAAAATTGAAGAAGACACAGATAAGGTAAAAACTTTGCAAAGCTTATTGATTGGAAGAACAAATAATTTTAAAATATCTATACTACACAAGGCAGTCTACATATTCAATGGAATCCCTATCAAAATAACACCAGCATTCTTCACAGGGCTAGAAAAATCCTGAAATTTGTATCCAAACAGAAAAGACCTTCAATAGCCAAGGTAATGTTGAAAAAGGGAACCAAAGCTGCAGGCATCACAATTCCAGACTTCAAGCTCTATTACAAAGCTGTAATCATCAAGACAGTATGGTAGTAACGCTGAAACATACAAATGGAACCGAGAAATAGTCCCACAAATGTATGGTCAACTCATTTTGACAAAGCAAAAAGAGAATCCTGTGGAAAAATATAGTCTCTTCAACAAATGGTACTGGGAAAACTGGACAGTGACATGCAGAAAAATGAAACTGGACCACTTTCTTACACCATACACAAAAATAAATTCAAAATGGATGAAAGGCCTACATGTGAGACAAAAGAACATCAAAATCCTGATGGATAAAATAGACGGCAACCTCTTTGACCTTGGCTGTGAAATTTTGTCAGTTGTTTTTTTCCTGTATCAATTGAGGGAATCATATATTTTTATCTTTTACTCTATTAATGTGATAAATAACAAACATTGATTTGCATATGTTCAAATATTATTTTCTTCTAGCAATAAATTTCACATGATAATGGTGGATGGCCATTTGAATATAATGTTGAATTTAGTTTACTTGTATTTTAATACAAATTTTTACATTTACTAATATCTTTTTTTTTCTTTTTTTTTAATAGTTTATTGTCAAATTAGTTT
>NW_027528387.1:0-507 GCF_008692635.1 Crocuta crocuta
ATGTCGTCTGTGAAAAGTGAAAGGTTGACTTCCTCTTTGCCAATTTTGATGCCTTTTATTTCATTTTGTTTTCTGATGGCTGATGCTAGGACTTCCAGCACTATGTTAAACAGCAATGGTGAGAGTGGACATCCCTATCGTGTTCCTGATCTCAGGGAGAAAGCTCTCAGTTTTTCCCTGTTGAGGATGATGTTAGCTGAATTCTTCTCATAGACGGCTTGTATGATGTTTAAGTAAGTTTCTTCTTTCCCATCGTTCTCAAGGGTCTTTATTAAGAAGGCATGCTGTATTTTGTCAAATGCTTTTTCTGCATCTATCGAAAGGATCATATGATTTTTATCTATTTTTTGNTTGTTTTGTTGATGTGATGTATCACATTGATTGATTTGCGAATGTTGAACCAGCCCTGTAACCCAGGAATGAATCCCACTTGTTCTTGGTGGATTATTCTTTTATGTGCTGTGGATTCGATTTGCAAGGATCTTGTTGAGGATTTTTGTATCCGTA
>NW_027528388.1:0-1559 GCF_008692635.1 Crocuta crocuta
TGACCTAAGCGAAAGTCAGACGCTTAACTGACTAAGCCACTCAGGAGCCCCTCCTCTATTCATCTTCTAGGTCACTAAGTCATTTATCTCCTCCCTCCTGTGCACTGTTCATTGTATCAAGTGTGTTTTTAATCTCATCTGTTGCACCTTTCATCTTTCATTGATACATTAAAATTTTTTTAATATTTATTTATTTTTGAGAGACAGAGCATGAGTAGAGGAGGAGCAGAGAGAGAAGGAGACTCTGAAGCAGGCTCCAGGCTCTGAGCTGGCAGTCAGCACAGAGCCCGACGCGGGGCTCGAACCCATGAACTGCGACATCATGACCTAAGCGAAAGTCGGACGCTTAACTGACTAAGCCACCCAGGCGCCCCAGATACATTAAAATTTTTTTAATATTTATTTATTTTTGAGAGACAGAGCATGAGTAGAGGAGGAGCAGAGAGAGAAGGAGACTCTGAAGCAGGCTCCAGGCTCTAAGCTATCAGCACAAACCCCAATGTGGGGCTGAAACCCATGAATTGTGAGATCATGACCTGAGCAGGAGTTGGATGCTTAACCAGCTGAGCCACCAAGGCGCCCCTGATTGATTCATATTTAACACTTCTATCATTGTAGTAAGGGTGTCCCTGAGGTCTTCTATTTTCTGAATCCCAGTGAGTATCTTTATGGTTGTTTTAAATTCTCCATCAAATAGTCATTTATATTTGTTTCATTTATATCTCTACTTTCCTTATCTTGTTCTTTCATTTGGAATAAATTCTTCCATGTTCACATTTTGTCTTAATTTCAGTCTCCTCTGTTGTGTTACAAAAGTTACTTATGGCTTCTATTCCTAAGAATAGTGGCTTTATGAAGAAGAGGTCATGTAGTGCCCAGGGCCTGGCATTTCAGGGAATGTCTCCACTGTGCTAGGTCTTCTTTGCCATTGTGTAGTGCTATATCTTCCTGACATATGATCTCCAGAGGCTGTCTTTGGTCTTTGAACAGAATGTGGTATGTGTTCTGGTCAGCTTGTTAAATGAGATCTGACACCACTTCCATCAGAACTGAAGCCTGTCAGGGATCTCTGTTTGGGACACATGGTGTGGGTGGGGGTTTATGCTGGTTTTCTGGGGGAGGGACCTGCCATGCCACACTGGGACTGAGGCGACCTTTACTGAGAAAGGTGGTCTTGTCATAGCACAGGGGTGTGCAAATTAGTGTAAGCAAGTTAAGCAGTCATTGTAGGCTCTAAGCTGCTTTTCCATTGGTTCTGGTTTTATGGTGATGACTGGGGGAAGGAAATGAGGCCAGTCAGATCCTTTGTTCCTGGAGAGTTATCTTTGTGAATGCTGCCTCTCAGGGATAAATTCCAGTTAAGGGTGAATGAATAACCTCCCTCCTTTGTGTCTCAGGTGACCTCTGATGATTGTTTCAATGCCGTCTACCTGCAGGTTGTTTGCCTATCTTTTCTCCAGGAGCAGTGCAGTACTATCAACTTTAATATTTGTACCCTGTAGTTTGCAAGAACTCACAAAATTCAGCCCCTTGTTTTCCCAGCCAGTGGTTTTGGGGGT
>NW_027528388.1:1718-10053 GCF_008692635.1 Crocuta crocuta
CCTTGTGGCCCGTCTCTCCCCCTTCTCTGCAACCAGGGCCTCTGCAGTACCCTTTATCTATTTCTACCATAAACCAGATCTCTGAACTTTGCTCCTTCCTCATTGTGGCCTCTTCTCACTCTCTAGCTGTGGAGTCTGTTCTGCCAGTTTTCAGGTCAATATGTGGGATATTTAGGATGATTTGATAATTATATAGCTGTGTTCCTGTGATGATGGGAGCCTGAGGTCCTCCTATACTGCTGCTATCTTCCTTCAGGATTGGGAAAGTTCTGTATGAACTTTCATATTTATACGAGATATACAATATCTCAAAATTGTTTAAATATTTATTTTTTCAGTATATCTAGAAATGGAATTGTTTTGTCATATTCTAAAAAGTGGAATTGCTATGTTATACTGTAGTTGAATAATCATTAGAGTGTTTTTCACAGAGGTGTAACATATTTTATTCCCATGGTGTTGTTTCCTCTCCCATTTGCTGAAAGAGTTCAAGATGTATTGGAATTCATTTTTGTATACTTTTTATATTTGGAGACAAAAAACATATGAACCCTGTGCTTTCCTTTGATTACAGATTTTTAACTATTAGTCTCTTGTTACAGATCTCTTTAGCTTATTTCTTTTTTTTTTAATTTTTTTTTATGTTTTTATTTATTTCTAGGAGAGAGAGAGAGAGAGACAGCGTGAGCAGGGGAGGGTCGGAGAGAGAGGGAGACACAGACTCTGAAACAGGCTCCAGGCTCTTAGCTGGCAGTCAGCACGGAGCCCAACGCGGGGCTCGAACCCACGAACCACGAGATCATGACCGAAGCGAAAGTTGGACACTCAACCGACTAAGCCACCCAGGCGCCCCGCTTATTTCTTTATTCACTTTGGTAGATTTTGTGGTTCTCAAAATGGGTCCTTATCCATATCTAATTTGCTGCTGTAAAATTGCTTACTCTTTGACCAACATCCCTACATTTCCTCCAACTCAAGGTTCTGGAAATCACTGCTCTGTTCTGTCTGTCTTTTTAGTTAGGTTCCACATATAGATGATACCACAATGTACTTTTCTTTATGTGTTTGACTTCTTTCACCTAGTATATATCTTCCAGGTTTATCCTTTTTTTTTTTTTTTCAAATGGCTGGATTTTCTTCTCCTTCTCCTTCTTCTTCTTCTTCTTCCTCTTCCTCTTCATCCTCCTCTTCTCTTCCTCCTCCTCCTTCTTCTTCTTAAAAGTTATTTATTTATTTTGAGAGAGAATGAGAACACATGGTTGAGGAGGAGCCATCTGGATGGCCTCTTTGGAAAAGTGTCTGTTCATGTCTTTTGCCCCTTGCTTCATTGGATTATTTGTTTTTTGGGTGTTGAGTTTGGTATGGCTTTATATATTTTAGATATTACCCTTTATGTTCTTTGCAAATATCTTCTTTCATGCCACTGTGTGCCTTACGGTTTTGTTGCTTGTGTCCTGTGCTGTGAAGAAGCTTTTCATCTTTTTTTTTTTTAATATTTTTTTATTTATTTCTAGGAGAGAGAGAGAGAGAGAGACAGCGTGAGCAGGGGAGGGTCAGAGAGAGAGGGGAGGGTCAGAGAGAGAGGGAGTGACAGACTCTGAAATAGGCTCCAGGCTCTGAGCTGGCAGTCAGCACAGAGCCCGAAGTGGGGCTCGAATCCACGAACCGCTAGATCATGACCTAAGCGAAAGTCGGATGCTTAACCGACTAAGCCACCCAGGTGCCCCAAGAAGCTTTTCATCTTAATGAGGCTAGTAGTTTAGTTCATTTTTGGTTTGGAGAAATATCTAAGAAGTTTCTGTGGCCAAGATTGTTGCCTGTATTCTCCTCTAGGATTTTGATGGTTTCTTGTCTTAAATATAGCTCTTTCATCTACTTTGAGTTCATTTTCATGTATGGTATAAGTGAGAGGTCCAGATTCATTCTTCTGAATGTTGCTGTCCAGTTTCCTCAACACCATTTGCTGAAGGGACTGTCTTTTTTTCCACTGGATATTGTTTCCTGTTTATCACCGATTAGTTAGCCATACATTTGTGGGCCCATTTATGTGTTTTCTATTCTATTCCATTGATCTGTGTGTCTGTGTTTGTGCAGTACCATACTGTTTGGATGGTTACAATTTTGCAATATACCTTAAAGTTCAGAGTTGTGATGCCATCAGCTTTGGTTTTCTTTCTTTAATTTTTAAAAAATGTTTATTATTTTGAGAGAGATAGAGCAAGCAGGGGAGGTCCAGAGAAAGAGGAAGATACGTAATCAGAACAGGCTCCAGGCTCTGACCTGTTAGAGCCTGATGTGCAGCTCGAACCCACAGATGGCAAGTTCATGACCTTAGCTGAAGTTCAGCAACATAATGGCTATAAACAAAAGACCCACAGCTATTATCCCCTCAACCAAGTGAGCCACCCAGGCACCCCTGATTTTCTTTTATAATGTTTTGATTACTTGGGGTCTTTTCTGGTCCCCTAAAAATTTATAATTGTCATTTCTAGCACGTGAACGTGGCTGGGGTTAGTTTGATAGGGATTGCATTGAATGTGTAGATTGCTTTGGGTAGCATTGACGTTTTATTTTACTTTATTTTTAATTTTTTAATGTTTTTAAAATTTATTTCTGAGAGAGAGAGAGACAGAGACAGACAGCATGAGCAGGGGAGGGTCAGAGAGAGAGGGAGACACAGAATCTGAAACAGGCTCCAGGCTCTGAGCTAGCTGTCAGCACAGAACAGGGCTTGAACCCAGAACTGTGAGATCATGACCTGAGCCGAAGTCAGGCGCTTACTGACTGAGCCACCCAGGTACCCCTAGAATTATTTTATCTTCTTTTTCACTTGGCTTCATCTTTCCCCATAATTTTACCTTCTATTTCACGTATTCTCTCTTCTGCGTCTTCAATCCTTGTTGTCATGGCCTCTAGCTTATTTTGCACTTCATTACAGCATTTTTTACTTCAGCATGGCTATTTTTTAGTTCCTTGATCTCTGTGGCAATAGAATCTCTGCTGTCTTCTATGCTTTTTTCAAGCCCAGCAATTAATCTTATGATTGTTTTTCTAAATTCTTGTTCAGGTATATTGTTTATATCTGTTTTGAGCAATTCTTCAACTGTCATTTCTTCCTGGAATTTCTTTTGTGGAAAATTCTTCCTTTTCATAATTTTTGGTTAGTTTTCTGTCTCTTAAAAGCTTGTTAGGTGCCATTCACCAGGAACCATTACCATATTAAAGAGGAATTATATACCNTTTGAACCTTCCACTAGGTGTGCTTTGACTTGTTCCTTAATGGACGTGCCTATGTGGCTCAGTGAAGTAGCCCTTGAATGGAAAACAAATAAACAAAAATCAAAACAAAACCAGGCAAACACACAAACAAAAAACAAAACAAAACAAAAATCCAGAAATGCCAGCTACAAATAAACAACAGGGTAGAGTCTATGCTGACATAAGAGGCCTTATCCCATACACAGAGAGAAATTATAGGGGAGGGGGGAAAGAAAAAAAAATTGAACAGACAAGCTTAGTCCAGAGAGAGAGAAAAGATTATAAAGAAGAAGGCAGGGAAAAAGAAAGTAAAAGAAAATTGTCCAGGCAGAGAAACTATGTGCCTAATCCAGAGAGAGAGAGAGTAAAGTAAAGAAGGAGGTGTTGAACATGTGTCAAAAGAATAGATCAAATATGTCTGCTTATACAAGCCAACAACCATGGTAACCAGACTAGAGGAGGGAAGATATAAGAAGGAGAAAAGGAAGGAAGAATATATCTGTATGATAAGAATTTTCTGAGAATTAAGCCAGCCAACAGAACAGTCCTGGTCTGGAGGAGAGGAAGAGGCTGTCTGGTTCCTCAGCATCAATCCCAATCCAAAAGATATGCAGTTTTCAGGCACAGAGGGGTGTGGTTTGGTGTAGGTAGGTTCCACCTCCACTGTGGTTCTGCTTTCCAATTCTTGAAGCCCCACCTTTGTGGTGGTGGGGAGAAAAATGGTGACATCCCAGCCCTCCTTCACAGACCAGGTGTTCCAAACCACTCTGTTCAAGCTATCTTCACTGTGTAGCAGGCACAAATGAGGCAGTTTGTCCCCCTGGTCCAGCTGCATGCCCTGGTGCTTTGTTGGGATTCAAACTCTTCTCTGTGCTGTCTGGTATAGGAGGAATGCTGCTCTGTACTTTCTGATATGTGGTTCCTTGCTGGAAGTTGCAGGCGGTCTTTGTCCTTCAGGGAGGAAATCACTATATCCTACTGTGGACTGTGCCCTTGATCCAGCCACTCAGCCCAGGGCTGGTCTCCCCCTCCCCAGGTGTACAAGCTATTAGCAGCCCAGAGAAAACCCCTCAGATAGAGACTATATCTTTCTCCATAGTAGTCTGTGTTTTTATCTTGTCCAGATAGAGTCCTAAGCTATTCCAGCCTCTTTCTTTTCACTTTGTCTCTCCACAGGAAAGGATCCCTCCCTCCGTTTGTTTTATCTCTTCCAGTTCGTAGTCATGCACCTATGGCCCATCAGGTTGTCCCTGTAGGTCCCTGGAATCCCCCTCACTTTTATTCTGCAGGTGTATTTAAGTCTAAAATTAGTTTCTTGTAGGCAGAATATAGATAATTCTTTTTTTTAATTTTTTAAAAAATGTTTTATTTATTTCTAGGAGAGAGAGAGACAGCATGAGCAGGGGAGGGTCAGAGAGAGAGGGAGTCACAGACTCTGAAACAGGCTCCAGGCTCTGAGCTGACAGTCAGCACAGAGGCCGGCGTGGGGCTCGAACCCACGAACCTCAAGATCATGACCTAAGCGAAAGTCGGATGCTTAACCGACTAAGCCACCCAGGCGCCCCAGAATATAGATAATTCTTGTTTTATTATCCCTTCTGACACCCTTTGTCTTTTGATCGGAGCAGTTAGTTGACTGAAGATGACTTAAGTTGACTTAGTTTTGTCATATATACAGATTGTCTCTGATTTTTTCTTGTTTTTCTCATTTTTGGTATCTCCATTGCACTCAAAGATTTTCCTTTAATGATTTCTTACTGGACTGGTTTAGTGGTAATGAACTTTAGTTGATGTTTGTCTTGGAAACTTATTATCTTTTTGTTCTGAATGACTGCCTTGCTGGAGAGAGGATTTTTGGCTGCAAGTTTATCTCATTCAGCACAGTAAATATATCGCTCCACCCCTTTCTGGCTTGCCAAATTTTGTTGAAGAATCTGCTAGTCTATGAATCTTCCCTTGTAAGTTAAGGACTTCTTTTTTTTCTAGCTGTTCCTAGTATCTTTTCTTTATCACTCTGTTTTAGAAATTTATAGTATATGTTGCTCGGTTTTGTTGATTCTGATGAACTCCTCTCTGCTTCCTGATCTGTATAGAGTATCAGGTCATCTACAAATAGTGAAAGTTTCACTTATTCCTTGGTGACTTGGACCCTTTTATTTTTTGTGTTATCTGAATAGTATTGCTAGGGCTTCCAGCACTATAGTGAATATGGTTCCTACCTTAGAGAAGAGAAGTTATCAGCTATGATTTCCTCAAATAAATGTTCAGCCCCCTTTTCTCTTCTTTTTCTGGGACTCCTATGATACATTTGATGGAGTCACTGAGTTCCCTAAGTCTACTCCATGTTTCACAGTTCATTTTTTTGTTCAGCTTCATTTTTCCCCATTATTATGTTTTCTTTATCAATTCTTTGTTCCTTTTCTTCTTTCAGCCTTGTGCTCATTACAGCTGGTCTGCATACCATCTCATTTCTTTCATTCTTCATTACTATCTTGTAATTCTTTTATCTCTGTGGTAAGGCTCTCTGAAAGCTTTTATTCTTCTCTCAAGCCCAGTATGTATCCTTATGATATGTTTTAAATTCCTCATCAGGCCCATTATTTATTTCTGTTTTGCATATATCTCTGGTCATGACTTTATCTCATTTTTCTTATTTGGGATACATTTTCCATTTGCCATTTTGTCTAAATCTCTGCATTCTTCTCTATGTTAGGAAAGCCTGTTAACGTCTCCTGCTGCCGAGAGTAGTTGCTTTATGAAAAAGAGGCATGTAGTGCCCAGGGCCTGTCTCGTGTGCATTTCACATACTCTTTTATTTTGGCTACCCTATTAGGCCCATCATCTGCAGGGAATCTCCTTCCTACTGTGGACAGTGTTTGGTCTTGGTCTGTATATGGTATTTTTAACTAGGTATTCTCTGGTTTGCTTGTGAAATGAGACCTGTTACCATTTCCACCAGAACTGTGGACCAGTACAACTCTCGTTAGGAAATGTGATGTGGGTATTTGTTTCCCAAGATCTTCTAGGGAAAGGGCCTGCCATTCCATATTTTAGGCAAGTTTAACTGAGAACAGTCCCAGTGCAGCACAAGGGTATGACACCTGGTGCCAGCAGGTTAGGTAGCCAATATGTATGCTACAGTGCTTATTCAAGGGGCTCTGTGTTTATGCTGATGGGCTAGGGAAGAAAGATGATGCTAGCCAGCTCCTTTGTACTTGGAGATGTCTCTACTTACTGTTTTTAGGGAAGCATTTCCAGAGAAGTGAATAATCTCCCTCACTTTGTGTCCCAGGAAACAGATCACTGTTTCTGCATTTGCTGCCTCAGGGTTTTTTGCCTGCCTTCTCTCCAATAGCAGTGTGCCACTGATGTTAACTCCATTCTTTAGGAACATGGTATGGGCAGGGGTCTTCACTGGTCTTCTGGGAAGGACCCACTATCCTGAGAGTGACAAAGCTTGATGTAGAGGGCAGTCCCCAACAGAGAATAAGGAGTTGGTACTTGGCATAGGCAATTTAGACACCCATTGTGGTCTCTGTGCTGTTTTTAGGAGGTGGTTCCCTGTTTAGACCGAGAGGTAGGAGAGAGAAATGGAGTGTTTTTCTGCAAAACCTTCTCTGTGAGCATCTCCCAAGGATGCTCTTAGAGTTGAGTGAATAATCTCTCCCCTTTGTACCCTAGGTATTCTTCAGATCACTGTTTCGATGCAATCTGAGCCCAGGTTGTTTGGCTGCCTTCTCTCCAGGAGAATGTGTCTTTATCTTGCTAAAAATTATTTCATTTATTTACTTTTTTATTTTCTTTCTTATCTCTGTGTTCACTGAGTTCCTTAAACAACAGTTTTGAATTCTTTGTGAAGTAAGTTGCAGACTAACATGTGATTTCTTCATGATATGTTTTCTTGATTCTTCATGTTGTTTGAAGTTTGCATCCCTGTCTTCATGTTTAAATTAGTAATTATTTCCTCCAATTTAACAACTGCCTCCTGATGAGAATTAAGTTTGTCATTCTTGATAGAGAATGTTAGGCATTGTAGAAGTGGCACTGCTTTTTGATGCTTAGGTACTGTTGGGAAGTCACACAGCTGAGACCTGGAGTATCATCATTTGTGGAGCAATAATATTTTGATTACTGGCTGTTGTGTAGTTTTGGTGTCTTCCATGCCCGAGACATAGTTGAGTCACTAGCCACAGGTCTGGGGTTTTTAATGCATGTATGTGCAGAGATAGTGGCTATAGGGTGTGACACCCTGTATTAGTGGTGGCTCCACTTCCTGAGATGTGAGTGCACGTAGACAATTTGCAGGCCAGCATTTGGTGCCTGGACTCATGCATGACAGTCAGAGCCGGAATCTGGAGCACAGATGCTCACAAAGTGACTGTGGAGCCAGGGTCTATGGTGTAACTGCACATGAAGCATCCAAAATTGTTGTACCTGGGTTTCTGGGGGTATTAACCCTGAAGCTGGGATGGCAAAGCAGCAGCTCTTTCTGGTGCAGCAGGATCTTCCTCTTCAGCAGCTATGTAGTTCCAATGGCTGTTATTCACCTTAGAGCCAAAGGCAACCAGTGTCCAATCAGGAGTAGGCCATTGAGGTCCACACAAATGAGCAGTCAGGGTCTCCTTGGGAAAGTCTTGGGAATATGTAACTCTCATGGGGGCTGTTGAAATACTCTGTGGCAAAAGTATCTGGAGACCTCTATAGAGTAGGCTACCTGGAAATTTAATAAGGTTGTATGCTTGATACAGTTATTCCTGCTTGTTGTCTTGTTCCTACTGTGGCTGCATATCCCTGTTCAGCCGGTGTCCTCAGAGATCATTTCTGGGTGGTTACTCTTCCTGTTTTAATCTACTGTGTTGCTTTATGGTATTTACTGAAGTCTTGAGTCCTGTATTCCCTATTTTCATTTGTGGATAGCTGTCCAGTTATTTTTCAGAGTTGGGTCTCCTATCCCTTCTTGGACCATTTTGCTGACATAATACAATTTTTTATTTGAATTTTGATAATTTGTTTATAATGTGTTTTGAGTTTATTCATTTTGGGAATGATATAATTTTTAGTCCTTTGACCTTAATGT
>NW_027528388.1:10126-12815 GCF_008692635.1 Crocuta crocuta
ATGTCCCTGGAGAAATGCAAAGTTTTCAGCCATTATGTTTTAAAAAAGCTTTCTTCCCTTTATTCCTTTCTGACTTGCAGATATCATGCAAATTTTGTTTACTTGGAGGTTTTCCATTAATTATGTAGGTTTTCTTTTTGCTTTTTTGTGTTTCCTTTTCCTTGTTGTGATTGAATAATTTAAAATGACCAGTCATCTATTGCAGATTCATCTCCTTAAGTGAATCTACTGTTCAAGATCTGTACTTTGTAATTTGTAAGGTTTGATTATTGCATATGATGGCCTCTCTAACATTAGCTCACACATCCATCAGGTACATATTTTTATTTATTGTGGTGACATATTTCACATTTAATAGCTTTTAATTGCATAGACAGTAGTATTAACTATAATACCAGTGTATTAATTAAATCCTAAGAAATTATTCATATTAAAACAGAAGACTATTCTATGACTGCCATTCTCCAAATTCTTTCATTCCCAGCCCCTGTTAATCACCATTCTACTCTCCTTGCTCATCTCTGTTCTATGATTTTTGGCTTTTTAAAATTTCATCTGTAATTATTACCATATAGTATTTGTCTTTTTTTTTAATTGCCTTCTTTAACATAATGCCCTGAGGTGAGGTCAGTCAGTGTTGTTGAAAGTGTCAGGATTTGCCAGGATTAATAATATTCCATTAAATTGTGTATATATATATATATATTACCCTGAAGTTGGACCAGTGGATCAGATGATTGTTGTCTTTTTAATATTTTTAGGATATTTATATAGTTTTCATGGTGACTCTGCCAATTTACTTGCCTACAGATAATGTGCAGTTTTTTATCTTCATAGCCTTATCAACTTTTCTCTTTTGGTGATTGCCATTCTAAAATTTTCCTAGCAGGTGATATATCATTATATTGCTTTAATTGCAATTATTTGATGTTTAGTGATGTTAAGTATCTTTTCATGTACTTCTTAGTACCTCTGACCATTGGGTATCATCTTTGGCAAAATGGCCATTCAATTCTTCAGCCCATTTTTATTTGGGTTGTATGTTTTAAATGTTGTTATACAAGTTCATCATATATTTTGCGTATTAGCCCTTTAATGGATGTCTAATTTTCATGTATTTAATCCATTCTAAACAAGATAAGAACTGGAACAAACAATCCTAAAATTTGTATGGAGGCACAAAGACCCTAAATAGACAAAGCAGTTTTCCAAAAGAAAACCAAAGTTGGAGGCATCATAATTCTTGAACTCAAGCTATATTACAAAGCTGTAATAATCAAGACAATATGATACTGGCACAAACACAGACACATAGATCAGTGGAACAGGAAATAAAACCTAGTAATGGACCTGCAACTAATCTTTGACAACATAAGGAAATATATCCAGTGGAAAAAATATAGTCTTTTTGGCAAATGGTGTTTGAAAATCTTGACAGCAACACTCAGAGGAATGGAAGTCTATGACTTTCTTAAACCATTCACAAAAATAAATTCAAAAAATGAAAGACCTAATTGTGAGACAGGAAACAATCAGAATCCTAGAGGAGAACACACAGCAACCTCTTTTTTTTTTCCTCCGTAGTTCTTACTGCATCCAGGGAAACAAAAATGAAAATGAATGATTGGGACTTAAAGATAAAAAGCTTCTGCACAGTGAAGAAAACAGTTAACAAAACTAAAAGATAACCTACAGAATAGGAGAAGATATTTTCAATGACATCTTTGATTAAGGTCTAGTTTCCAAAATCTGTACAGAACTTACCAAACTCAACACTCAAAAACAACAAAATCCAGTTAAGAAATGGGCAGAAGACATGAAAAGACAATTTTCCAAAGAAAACATCCAGATGTCCAATAATTACATTAACAGATGCTCAATCACTCATCATCAGAGAAATGCAAATCAAAACCACAATGAGATACCATTTCACATCTGTCAGAATAGCTAAAATTGGCAACACAGGGAACAATAGATGTTGGCAAAAATGAGAGGAAAAGTTACACCAACTTACACTGTTGATAGGAATGAGGCCACTCTCAAAAAGAATATGGAGGCTCCTCATAAAGTGACTCCGCTACTAGGTATTTATGCCAAACATACAAAAATGCCAATTCAGAGAGACATATGCACCCTGATGTTTATAGCAGTAGTCAGACTATGGAAAGAGCCTAGTCCCTCAACTGATGAATGGCTAAAGATGTGGTATATATATTCAATGGAATATTACTCAGCTATCAAAAGAATGAAATTCTGCAGTTTGTGATGGCATGATGGTAGCTAGAGTGTATTATTCTAAGCAAAATAAATCAGAAAAGGCAAATACTATATGATTTCACTCATAGTTAAGAAACAAAGATAAATATAGGGTAAGGGAATATAGAGAATGAGGCAAACAATAAGAGACTCTTAACTGTAGAAATCAAACTGAGGGTTGTGGGAATTAGGAGATGGGCTAATTTTGTGATAGACATTTAGGAGGGGACTCTCCAGGATGAACACTGGGTGTTATATGTAAGTGATGAATCATTGGGTTCTACTCCTGAAGCCAATATTACACTATATGTTAACTAACTAGAATTTAAATAGAAATTAAAACAAAAAACAACAAAAAAAATCCATTCTATAGGTTGCCTTTCCATTTTTTTTTTTTCCAGTGAAGAAAATCTTCAGTTTAATGTGGTAATTC
>NW_027528388.1:12939-16007 GCF_008692635.1 Crocuta crocuta
CTTCTAGGAATTTTATCATTTCACTTCTTATATTTAATTGTTAATCCAAAATCAGTTTACTTTTATGATAGGTATAAGATTAGGAATCCAGTTTCATTCATATGTAATTATTCTTTTATCTCACCACCATTTATGAGAGAATACTGTTTTCTATTGTGTATTCTTAGTTCTCTTATCAAATATTGGTTGACCATATATGTGAGCATTTACTTCTGGGCTCTCAACTCTGCCCTGTTTGTCTGGGTATATATTTTATTCCTGTGACTAACTGTTTGATTACTGTACCTTTGCAGTATTCTTTCAAATGAGGATTTGTAATGCAGGTAGGGTTTTAACTTTAAGAACATTTTGGTTATTTTGGCCTTTATTTCCTCTTAAAATTTTAAATATTTTTGTATTTCTTTAAAATATGATTCCAGGGGCTCCTGGGTGGCTGAATTGTTCTGTGTCCAACTTCAGCTGAGGTCAGCCCTGTGCCGGGCTCTGTGCTGACTGCCAGCTCAGAGTCTGGAGCCTGTTTCAGACTCTGTATCTCCCTCTCTCTTCGACTCTCCCCTGCTCATGCTCTCTCTCTCTCTCTCTCTCAGAAAAAATAAAATGTTAAAAAAAAATTAAAAATAGAATAAAATTTGGGGTTGAAATATAGATAGATTTGGGGTTGAACATATAGATAATTTGAATAGCATACACATTTTCATAATATGCTTCCAGTTGCTAAATTTAAGATATCTTTCTATTTATGTATTCTTTATTTCATAAAAATGTATATTTTTCAGTGTATACATCTTTACCAGCTTGATTAAAGATTTTCATAAAATTTTTATTGTCTGATTCTAATTCTGAATGGGATGTTTTCTTANATGATTTTATGTTTTGCAATTTTTGTTAATTTATTAACAATTTTTTGGTAGAGTCTTTACATTTTTCTACATATTAGATTATGTCATCTGTAAATATAGACAGTTCTACTTATTTCTTTACAAACAGTTGAATATAATTTTTTACTTGTCTGATTTCTCTTGCAAAGACTTCTAGTACTGTGTTGAAAAAGGATGATGAGATTTGACACCTTTATCTTTTTGGTAGGGGAAACATTCAGACTCCACAGTGTATGATGTGTGCTATGCACTTTTCATATGTGTTTCTTCTGTGCTTAATTTAATGACAGTCTTTACCCTGAACAAAAACTGAATTTGTCAGATGCTTTTTTCCCCCCTGTCATATGATTTCTTACTTTCATTCTAAAAGTTCACATTTATTGATTTTTGTGTCAAATCATCATTGATACCAGGGATGATGGTTCTGGTTAACTGGTCATGGTGAATTATCCTTTTAATGTGGTGCTAAATTTGTTTTGAGACTATTTTATTGAAAACTTTTGCATCAAAAATGTTGTCATGTAGCTTTCTTTCCTATAGTGTCTTTACCTGACTTCAGATTCAGGGCAATTAGGCAGGCCTCAGGAAAAAAAAAAAAAATTTGTATGTGTTACATCCTCTTCAATTTTTTGAAGACTTGGTATTAATTTTTCTTTAAGTGCTTTGGTAGAACTTATGGCAAATAATGTGTTCCTGAGATTCTATGATGTTTTAAATTACTCCTTACCTATTTTTCTGGTGTTTTTCTATTACCTTCAGTTTGTAGTTTGCATACTTCTAGAAAATTATCCATTTCTTTCAAGTTATTCAATTTCTTGGTCTCTTCTTTGTGATTTTGAGTCCTTTTTTTAATTTTAGTTTTTTTAATTTTAGGAGTGTCATTGAAAGTTTGTTTTTTAATAATTTCAAACACAAGGCTTTAGTTTTGTCAATATTTTCTGTTGCATTGGGGTAGTCTCTTCAATTTATTTCTACTCACATTTATTTCCTTTCTGCTTACTTTGGGCTTAGTTTGTTACTCTTTATTATAGCTTCTTGGACCATAAGTTNGGTATATATATTTTTATTTTTTCTTACTATATTCATTTATCACTGTAAAATACAGCCTTCCATAGGTTTTGCTAAATATGTTTCCATAGTCGGGTTCTCCTTTGAAATAAACTTAACCAAGAAGGTGAAATACTTGCACTCTGAAAATTGTAGAAACTTAGAAAATAAATTGAAGAAGACAAAAACAAATGCCAGAATATTTCTTGTTTATGAATTGGAGGAAGAAATGTCATTAAAATATTCATTTTCCCCAAAGCAACCCACAGATTTAATGCAGTCCCAATCAAAATACAAATAGCATCTTTCACAGATATAGAATGAACGATCCTAAATTTTTATAGAACACAGAAGACTTCAACATACAAGTCAGTTTTGAAAAAGAAGAAGAAACTGGATCATCACAATCCCAGATGTCAAGAAAATACTACAGGGGCATCTGGGTGGCTCAGCCAGTTGAGTGTCCAGCTTTTGGCTCAAGATAGCTCAGAGCCTGGAGCCTACCTCAGATTCTGTGTGTGTCTCTCTTTGTCCTCCTTGTGCTTGTATTCTGTCTCTCTCAAAAATTAATAAAAACATTAGAAAATATTTTTAAAATTAAAAACATATATAATACAAATATGTAATAATCAAAATACTGTGGTACTGGCATAAAAACAGACGGCCAGCTCAGTGAAACATAATTTAGAGTCCAGAAATGAATCCACAATGGCATAATCATTTAATCTTCAACAAAGGAGGCAAGAATATGCAGTGGGAAGAAGACACTATTTTCAGAAAACCATGTTCAGAAAACTGGACAGCTACATGCACAGGACTAAAACTGGACCACTTTTTAAATTATTTTAAAAAATTTATTTCTAGGAGAGAGAAGGAGAGACAGCGTGAGCAGGGAAGGTTCAGAGAGAGAAGGAGTGACAGACTCTGAAACAGGCTCCAGGCTCTGAGCTGGCAGTCAGCACAGAGCCCGACGCGGGGCTCGAACCCACGAACCGTGAACCGTGAGATCATGACCTAAGCAAAAGTCGGATGCTTAACGACTAAGCCACCCAGGCGCCCCCACTGTTTTACACCATACGGAAAAATAAACTCAAAATGATTAAAGACCTAAGTGTGAGACTTGAAACTAAAAATCCTAGAATA
>NW_027528388.1:16081-19515 GCF_008692635.1 Crocuta crocuta
CAGTTACTTCTTTGATGTCTGCCATGGAAACATTTTCTAGATATGTCATCTGAAGCAAGGGCAACAAAAGCAAATATAAACTTGGGATTTCATCAAAATATAAGATTTTGTAAAGCTACAGAATGGGAGAAATTATTTATAAAAATTCATATATTTGTTAATGATATGTGCAATAAGGGGTTAATATCCAGAGTATGAAAAGAAAAAAGCATTAAAGAATTATACAACTCAACACCACAAAAGCAAATAATTCAATTAAAACATGAGCAGAAGACATGGACATTTTTCCAAAGAAGATATATAGATGATTAATAAACACATAAAAATATCAGTCATCATCAGAAAATGCAAATCAAAACCATGATTATATATCACCTGACACCTGTTAGATTGGCTAAAATAAAAAACACAAGAAACAGCAAGTGTTGACAAGTATTTGGGGGAAAGTGAACTCTCAGGGAGTGTTGATAGAAATGCCAACTAATGCATTCATTGTGGAAATTCCTCAAAAAATTTTTTTTTAATGTTTTATTTATTTCTGAGAGAGAGAGAGCATGAGCAGGGAAGGGTCAGAGAGAGAAAGACACAGAATCTGAAGCAGGCTCCAAGCTCTGAGCTAGCTGTCAGCACAGACCCAGACACAGGACTCGAACCCATGAACCGTGAGATCATGATCTGAACTGAAGTTGGACACTTAACCGACTGAACCACCCACGTGCCCCAAAATTCCTCAAAAATTTAAACATAAAATTATTATATGAACTAGGATTTCCAGTGTTGTATTTACCCAAAGAAAACTAAAGCACAAATTCAGAAAGATATATGCACACCTATGTTTATTTCTGCATTATTCACAACAATCAAGATACATAAGCACCTGAAGTGTCCATCAAAATTAAATCTTGACATTGCAACCATATGAATGGAGCTAGAGAGTATAATGCTAAGTGGAATAAGAGAAAGACAAATGCCATATGACTTCACTCATGTGGAATTTAAAATAGAAAGCAAAGGAAAAAAAATATTCTTTATTAGAGAGAATACACTAATGGTTACCAGTGAGGAGATCAGTGGAAGAACGGGTGAAACAGGTGAAGGGAATTAAGAAGTACACTTATCGTGATGATAGGAAACGAGTAATGTATAGAATTGCTGAGTAATTATGGAATACAGCTGAAGCTAACATTGTATTAGTTATACTGGAATTTTAAGGCATTACAGATAAATTTAAAACAAAATCAATTTCCCACTGCTCCTTCTTTAGTTAGTTGTTAATTTTTTTCAGTAGTGTGTAGCCAATTTCACATATTAGTAAATTTGCAAGCTTTCCAGTTGTTGATATCTTGTTAATAATCACTGATATTGTTACATTTTCAGTCTTATTAAAGTCTTAATAAATTTCTAAAATGTGCTTGTGGGCTCTCATATCATCCTGAAAAATATATGTATTTGAAAGAAGGTATAATATTCTACTATGGATGGAATGTAAAGTATGTTTCAAGGCCAGTGTTTTCCCTATAGCTTTCTGTTTGCATAGTTTATTCATTGTGAGAGGTGGTTTTCAAGTCCATACTATTATTATTTGTTATATCTTGTTCTCTGCTTACCATTGTTAATTTATTCTTTTGGATCTCTTAGTATTTACACAATGTATTTAAATGATCTGATCAATTTGAGTGTTTATATATTTATCAATATAACTTCTTGATGAGTTGACTACTATATCATTATATGACAGTGATCTCGGTCTCACCATTTATATACAGCACCCAGTGCTCATCATAACAACTCCCCATTTTAATACCCATCAACCATCTAGCCCATCTCCCACCACATACCTCCATCAACCCTCAGTTTGTTCTCTGTAATTAAGTTTCTTGTGACTTGTTTCCCTTTCTTCTCTTTCTTTCCATCTTCCCTTGTGCTCATCTTTCCTTAAATTCTATATGTGAGTGAAATCATATGGTCTGTCTTTCTCTGATTAACTTAATTTTGTTTACCATTATACTTTCTAGCTCCATCATTATTACTGGAAATGGCAAAATTTCATTATTTTTAGTGGCTAAGTAATATTCCATTTTACATATACAATATTTTAAAAAATTTTTAAAGTTTATTTTTGAGGGATAGAGAGAGAGAGAGAGCACAAGCAGGGAGGGGCAGAGAAAGAAAGAGACAGACTATGAAACAGTCTTCAAGCTGCAAGCTGTCAGCACAGAGCCTGAAATGGGGCTTGAACTCACGAACTCTCGAGATCATGACCTGAGCTCAAGTCAGACGCTATTATTATCATTATATTATGACTTTATTATCATTTTATTATGTTTTGGTTGTGTCTGAAGATTTCCTTTGGTCCTTTATTGCCTTTCTTACTCATGATTTGTTCATTTTCTTTAGGGATACATTTGTAGCGGTTTTTTGTTCTTTGCATATTTATTAGGTTTGTGTACAATCTCTTCCCATATAGCAATCTGTGTTAAGTTGATGGTTATTTAAATTTGAACCCATTGTTTTCTCCCTTCTCCCCTCTTCTCCCTTTTGCATAACTTGATTACTTGCTGTTACTCTAGTATCTCAGTCATTAATTATCATTCCTCTGTTTCTTCCATCATATTCATTACATCAAGCATGTTTTGCATTCCATTTATCTCTGCTGTTATTTCTTACCTCTGTGTTAAAAGTCTAACTCATGTCTTCCAGTATTTCTCAAGACTAGTGAATATCTTTGTGATCAACACTCTAAATTATCCATCAGGCATGTTACTTAATCTGTTTCACTTAGCTCTTGGGCCATAGCCTTGTTGTCTTGTTTCATTTGGAACAAATTCCTCTGACTTTTTTTTTTTTTTACTTTTTTAAATGTTTATTTATTTTTGAGAGATAGCATGAGTGGATGAGGTGGAAAGGGAGAGAGAGAGAGACACAGAATCTAAAGCAGGTTCCAGGCTCCAAGCTGTCAGCAGAGACCCCGATGTGGGACTCAAACTCAAAAACTGCGAGATCATGACCTGAGCTGAAGTCAGATGCTCAACTGAGTGAGCCACCCAGGCACCCTCTTCTGACTTACTTTATTTAAGTCTCTGTGTCTGTTTTTTATTTAAGGAAAGTCTGATTTACCTTCTGTTCTTTAGAGTAGTGACTTTATGTGGAAGAGATCCTTAGTGCCCAGCATACAATTTCCCCCTATGCACCTACACCTGGCATATCAGATTATTCCATGTTTGTTGTCCCCAACCTACTATTGTGTCTGAGTCACTCTTTCCTTCAATGTAGTCGTCTGCACTGACTGTGCCTGATGTCAGGTGTGCTTGCTTTGTATGATGTAAATGGTGCCCACGCAAGTGAATTTTGAGAGTTCATATTAGGGGCGCCTGGGTGGCTTAGTCGGTTAAGCGTCCGACTTTCGCTTAGGTCATGATCTCGCGGTTCGTGGG
>NW_027528388.1:19542-32850 GCF_008692635.1 Crocuta crocuta
TAAGATACTTTCATGATGCTGGACATGGCACAAGCTGGTGCTATACATCAGTAGGCTGAGAAGGCCATGTACATAACTTACAAGAAAATTTGCCCTTGGCCCAGGGTCAAGGCTAGCATGCTCAGAGTTGATGAATCATCAGGAGAACTCATAGGCCTCAACACTATGAGAAGGTTAGGTGAATAGTATCTGTTGATCCCTGCCTCAGATCCCTGTGCCTGTGCTGGAGAGCAAGGAAGAAAAGTGGGGCCTGGCAGGTACCTTGTCTTAAGTCCTCCAATATGTTCCAAATCACTATGATCTGTCTCCTCTTTGTCCCTAGTGTTGTCCATTTTTTGTTGGCCATCCAGGAACAGCCTGTCTCCTTAAGGGCAGTGATCAACTATCACCCACCTTCTCCGCTCACCCAGTGCTGAGTCAGTTGACCCTTAAAGCTCCAGGCTGTAAGTCCCCCTTGTGTAAACTGACAGAATTCAGCCCCTCTGGTGTTTAAAGCTAAATGCAGTGGGATCAGTCCTCCCCGCGTGAGCTCCCTGGTGTGAGAGCCCATTTCTTAGAGAAACCCCCTGCACATGCGACTCCATCAAACCTGCAGGCAGCCTCCTTCCACCTTTCTGACCTTCTTATCCATTCAGATGCAGCTCCTTCTCTATATTTAGTTGTGGAGATTGTTGTGCCAGTCTTCAGTCACTCTCTGCCTTATTGACTTGGATGTGGATGATACCTGTTTTTTTCTTTTTAATGTTTTATTTATTTCTGAGAGAGAGAGGCAGCGTGAGCAGAGGAGGGTCAGAGAGAGAGTTACAGAATCTGAAACAGGCTCCAGGCTCTGAGCTAGCTGTCAGCACAGAGCCTGACATGGGGCTCGAACTCACAAACTGTGAGATCATGTCCTGACCTGAAGTCAGACATTTAACCTACTGAGCCAGTCAGGTGCCCCAATATTAATCTGGTTTTAATGTGGGATGAAGTGAATTCCGAGCCTTTCTAAAGGGTCCTCCTATTCTGCCATCTTTCATACTGTTTTAGTATTCCTTATAAAAACAAGCCTTAACCTGGTAAAATCCCTCAGCTTTTGTCTTTTTCTTTCTTTTCATTTTCCGCAAGACAAATTTTCCAAAAAACTATTCTGGCTGTCCTTTTTTTATTTCAGGATTATATCATCCCACTCTTTCTTGGCCCATAAAGTTTTTCCTTTTCTGATATCCAAATGGGTGCCTTTGTGAAGTTTCCTTTTTTTTTTTTTTCTCATGGTAGTTTTGAGAATCTCTCTGTGTATTTTATTTTTGACAATTTTATTATAATTTTTTTTACAGAATTGTCTTAGAATAAAATATAATTAGGTGATTTATTCACTTCATNTATTTTTCAGCAAAATGTAATAGACTGCAGTGTTGTTTTAGTTTCAACTATACAACAACATGATTCAACTTTATATATTTTACCAAGTGATCACTGCAATAAAATTAGCATGGTAATTAATGCTAATGGTAATGGTGACCTTCTGTCATCATAGGGAGTTTTTAACCATATCAACTATAATATTTTGATATGCATTGCATTGTGTTGTTATAATTATTTTATGCTGGAAGCCTTGTTGCACTGTTGTTTTATTTTTTAAGTACTTTAAATACCAGTGTATATAAGGAAATCATACAGTACTCATTCTCTGTCTGATTTCATTTAGCAAGATACTCCCTAGGTCTATGTTATTTCAAATGACAATACTTCATTGATTTTTATGGTTGAGGGAGATTCTGTTGTGTGTATGTAGTTTTGTTTGTTTGTTTGTATACACAACATCTTTGTCCCTTTATCCTTCAGTAAACACTTAGGATGCTTCCGTGTCCTGACTGTTCTAAATAACGCTGTAGTGAACATAGGAGTGCATATGTCTTTTCGAATTAATGTTTTCTTTTTCTTTTTTTTTTTTTCCTGATAAATATCTAGACCTGGAATTATAGGATCTCAAGTTCTGTTGTTGATTTTTTTGAGGAACCACCATTCTGTTCTCCATAGTGGCTGCAATATTTTATATTCCCAACAAACATTCAAGAAAGTTTCCTATTCTCTGTATCCTTGCCAACATTTTGTTTCTGGTATTTTTTTTATAATAGTAGTTCTGACAGGTGTGAGGTGACATATCATTGTGGTTCTGATTTGCATTTCCATGATGATGATTGATGTTGAACATCTTTTCAAGTGTCTCTTAACCATCTGAATTTCTTCTTTGGAGAGATGTCTATTCATGCCCTCTACCCTGTTTTTACTTGGATTCCTTATTTGTTTTTTGATACTGAGTTGTATGAGTTCTTTATATACTTTAGCTATTAACTCCTTAAAGTTTACATCACTTGCAAATATATATTTTCCCCCAGTTAGGACAATCTCTTTTTACTTTGTTAGTGGGTTTTTCCCCCTTTGGAAAAGACTTTTAGTTTGATGTAGTTTAATTTATTTTTGCTATTGTTTCCTTTCCTGAGGACACAGATAAAATATATTGCTAAGATTGATGTCACGGGTTCGCTACCGTGCTTTCTTCTAGATGTTTCCAGTCTTATATATAACTGATTAACACATTTTGTGTTTATTTTGTATGTGATATAAGCAAGGGGCCCAGTTTCAACATTATTTTCAAGAAGCTCTCTAGTTTACCCAACAGCATTTATTGAAGAGCCTGTCTTTTCCCCAGTGTTTATTCTTTAGACTGAAGAATTTATAGTGTTAGAATGGTTTTATGCCAGGACTGTGTATTCTATGTATCTGTTTTTGTGCCACTGTCGCCCCACTTCGATAACATAGCCTTATATACAGTTTGAAATAAGAAAGCCTTATATCTTCAGCTTGTATTTTTTTTTCTCAATATTCCATTGATCATTCAAGGTACTTTGTAGTCCCATATATATTTTGGGATTTTTCTTTCAGTTCTCTGAAAGATACCATTGGTTTTTAATTGTACTGAAACCTTAGACTGTTTTGGGTGGCTGGGATATTTTAATAGTATTAATATTTCAGTCCAAATGCGTGGTATATCTTTGAATATATTTGCATCATCAATTTTATTTACCAATATTTTTCAGTTCAGTTCCCTAGCCCCTCTTTTAGTTGGATTGTTTTATTTATAATGCTTACATTTATTTTATATGTGTTTTGTGTGCAATTGTCAGTGGGATTGTTTTGTTTTTTTTAAATTCATTTTTAAATAGTTTATTGTCAAGCTAGCTTCCATATAACATCCAGTGGTCATCCCCACAAGTTCCTTCCTCCATGCCTATCACCTCCCTTCCCCTCCATCCCACACCCATCAGTCCTCAGTTTGTTCTCAGCATTCAAGAGTCTCTCATGGTTTGCCTCCCTCCTCCTTCTTCACTATTTCCCTCCATTCTTCTCCCCCATAGTCCTCCATTGAGTTCCTTCTAATCCTTCTATGCGTGCAAACAATGGTAGCTGTCCTTCTCTGCCTGACTTATTTCACTCAGCATAATACCCTGTAGTTCCATCCATGTTGCTACACATGGCCAGATTTCATTCTTTCTCATTTTCATGTAGTATTCCATTGTATAGATAAACCACATATTCTTTTTTTTCTTTTAAATAGTTTATTGTCAGGTTGGTTTCCATATAACACTTGGTGCTCATCCCCACAAGTGCCCTCCTCCATGCCATCCTCTCCCTACACCCCCACACCCATGAGTCCTCAGTTTGTTCTCAGCATTCAAGAGTCTCTCAAGGTTTGCCTCTCTCCCTTTCCCCCACCATTTCTCCCCTTCTTCTTCCCCATGGTCCTCCATTAAGTTCCTCCTAATCCTCCTATACTTGCAAACATATGATATTTGTCCTTTTCTGCCTGACTTGTTTCGCTCAGCATAACACCTTCAAGGTCCATCCATGTTGCTACACTTGGCCAGATTTCATTCTTTTTCATTGCCATAGAGTCAGTATTCCATGATATAGATAAACCACATCTTCTTGATGCATTCGTTAGGTTCTTTCCGTATTTTAGCTATTGTTGAGAGTGCTGCTATGAACATTGCATATTTTAGCTATTGTTGAGAGTGCTGCTATGAACATTGGGGTACACGTGATCCTATGCATCAGCATTTCTGTGTCTCTTGGGTAAATTCCTAGCAGTGGTATTGCTGGGTCATAGGGGAGTACTATTGTTAGTTTCCTTAGAAATCTCCACACTGTTTTCCAGAGGGGCTGTACCAGTTTACATTCCCACCAACACTGTAGGAGGGTGCCCGTTTCTCCACATCCTCGCCAACATCTAGAGTTCTCTGATTTGCTCATTTTAGCCACTCTGACTGGTGTGAGGTGGTATCTCAGTGTGGTTTTGATTCATATCTCCCTGATAAGGAGGGATACTGAGCATCGTTTCATGTGTCTGTTGACCATCTGTATGTCTTCTTTGGAGAAGTGTCTGTTCATATCTTCTGTCCATTTCTTTNTTGCTCTTGATTCCCTTGCTTTGGGGGATGTGTCAAGTAAGAAATTGCTGTGGTGGAGGTCAAGGAGTTTATTTCCTGCTTGGAAACAGGAAACCTCCTCTAGGGTTTTGATGGTTTCCTGTCTCACATTCAGGTCCTTTATCCATTTTGAGTTTATTTTTGTGTATTGTGTGAGAAAATAATCTAGTTTTATTCTTCTGTATGTTGCTGTGCAGTCTCCCAACACTATCTGTTAAAGAGGCTGTCTTTTTTTCCATTGGATAGTCTTTCTTGCTTTGTCAAAGATTAGTTGGCTGTATACCTTTGAGCCCAGCTCTGAGTTCTCAATTCTATTCCATTGGTCTGTGTGTCTGTTTTTGTGCCAATACCATACTGTCTTGATGATGACAGCTTAGTAGTAGAGACTAAAGTCTGGGATGGTGATGCCTCCCGTTTCGGTTTTCTTTGTCAATATTACTTGGGCTATTTGGGGTCTTTTGTGGCTCCCTACAAATTTTAGTATAGTTTGCTCTAGTTTTGAGAAGAACGCTGGTGCGATTTTGATTGGGATTGCATGGAATGTGTAGATTGCTTTGGGTAGTAATGACAATTTAACTATATTTATTTTTCCGATCCATGAGCATGGAATGTTTTTCCATGTCTTTGTATTATCTTCAATTTCCTTCATAAGTTTTCTATGGTTTTCATCAACAGATCTCTTATATCCTTGGTTAGGTGTATTCCTAGGTATTTTATGGTATTTTTTGTGCAGTTGTGAATGGGATCAGTTTCTTTATTTCTCTTTCTGGTGCTTCATTGTTGGTGTATACAAATGCAACCAATATCTCTACATTGATTTTGTATCCTGCAACATTGCTATATTCATGTATCATATCTAGTTGGTTTCTGGTGGAGTGTGTTAGGTTTTCTATGTAGAGTGTCATGTCGTATGCGAAAAGTGAAAGTTTGAATCCTTCTTTGCCAATTTTGATGCCTTTGATTTCCTTTTGTTGTCCGATGGCTGATGCTAGGACTTCCAACACTGTTAAACAACAGTGGTGAGTGTGGACATCCCTGTCGTGTTCCTGATCTCAGGGGGAAAGCTCACAATTTTTCCCCATTGAGGACAATGTTAGCTGAGGGCTTCTTAAAGATGGCTTTTATGAAGTTTAAGTAAGTTCCTTCTATCCTGATTTTCTCGAGGGTCTTTATTAAGAAGGGATGCTGTATCTTGTCCTATGATTTTTCTGCATCTATCAACAGGATCATATGGCTTTTATATTTTCTTTTGTTGATGTGATGTATCACATTGATTGATTTACGAGTATTGAACCAGACTGTAACCCAGTAATGAATCCCACTTAATCATGGTGGATAATTCTCTTTATGTGCTGTTCAATTTGATTTGCTAGTATCTTGTTGAGGTTTTTTGCATCTGTATTCATCAAGGATATTCACCTATAGTTCTTTTTTGCTGGGTCTCTGTGTGGCTTGGGAATCAAAGTGATGCTGGCTTCATAAAAGGAGCCTGGAAGTTGTCATTCGATTTCTAGTGTTTGGAGTAGTTTGAGAAGAATGGGTATTAATTCTGTTTTAAATATCTGGTAGAATTCCCCAGAGAAGCCATCTGGCCCAAGGCTCTTATTTGTTGGGAGATTTTGATAACTGATTTGATTTCTCACTAGTTATGGATCTGTTCGGGTTTTCTATCTCTTCCCATGTGGATTTTGGTAGTGTGTGTGTGTTTAGGAATTTGTCCGTTTCTTCTAAGTTGTCCAGTTTGNCTGGCCCCTTCGTTCTTTAATAGGGTGTTCTTTAACTTCCAGCGTTTTGGAGTTTTTCCAGACTTCTCCCTGTGATTGATTTTGAGTTTCATTGCATTGTGATCTGAAAGTGTGCATGGTATGATCTCAATTCTTTTATGTTTATTGAGGGCTGCTTTATGTCCCAGCATGTGATCTCTCTTGGAGAATGTGCCATGCGCACTTGAGAAGAAAGTGAATTCCATGACCTCANCCTCCTCTTAGGACTGCCTTCGCCGCATCTCATAGAGTTTTGATTGTAGTTTCATTTTCATTTGTTTCCATATATTTTTTTATTTCATCTCTAATTGCCTGACTGGCCCCTTCGTTCTTTAATAGGGTGTTCTTTAACTTCCAGCGTTTTGGAGTTTTTCCAGACTTCTCCCTGTGATTGATTTTGAGTTTCATTGCATTGTGATCTGAAAGTGTGCATGGTATGATCTCAATTCTTTTATGTTTATTGAGGGCTGCTTTATGTCCCAGCATGTGATCTCTCTTGGAGAATGTGCCATGCGCACTTGAGAAGAAAGTGAATTCCATGACCTCAGGATGTAAGCCTAAAATATCGGTCAAACCCATCTCGTCCAGTGTGTCACTTAAGTCCATTGTGTCTTTATTGATTTTCTGTCTAGTTGATGTATCCATTGCGGTAAGTGGAGTCTTAAAGTCCACTGCTATTAGCACGTTCTTATTGATAAGTGTGTTTCTGTTTGTGGTTGATTGTTTTATGTATTTAGGTGCTTCCATGTGTGGTGCGTAGACATTATAATTATTAGCTCTTTCTGATGAGTGTACCCTGTAATTATTGTAGAATGCCCTTCTTCATCCCTTGTTACTGTCTTTACTTTAAATTCCAGTTTGTATGATATAAGTATAGCTACTTCAGCTTTTGTTGTTTTCACTCGCTGTAGCATGATAGATACTTTTCCATCCCCTTACTTTTAATCTGAGGTTGTCCTCCAGTCTATAATGAGTTTCTTGTAGACAGCAAATAGATGGATTTTGTTCTTTTTTCCATTCTGCTACCCAATGTCTTTTTATTTGGGGCATTTAGTCCATTTACATTCAGTGTTATTATTGAAAAACATGGGTTTAGAGTCATCATTCCTTTGTGGGAGTTATGCTCTGGTATCTTGCATTCCTTACAACATTTCCCTCAGAGAGTGCCCCTCAGGATTTCTTGTAGGGCTGTTTTAGTGGTGGTGAATTCTTTCAATTATTATTTAGTTGGGGAGACTTTTATCTCTCCTTCTATTCTGAGTGACAGGCTTGGTGGATAGAGAATTCTTGGCTGCATATTTTTACTGTTCATCACATTGAAGATCTCCTGCCATTCGTTTCTGGCCTGCCAAGTTTCAGTAGATAGGTCTGTCACCACTCTGATAGGTTTCCCTTTGTATGTTAGGGCCCTTTTCTCCCTAGCTGCTTTCAAAATTCTCTCTTTGTCCTTATGTTTTGCCAGTTTCACTCTGATATGTCGTGCAGAAGATCAATTCAAGTTATGTTTGAGTGGAGTTCTCTGTGCCTCTTGGTTCTTAACGTCGATTTCCTTCCCCAGATTGAGGAAGTTCTCTGATATAATTTGTTCCAGAACTCCTTCAGGAGCTTTCCCTCTCTCTTTCTCTTCTGGAATTCCTATGATATGGATATTATTCTGTTTGATTGTATCACTGAACTCCACTCGCCTTTTCTGTTCCTGGATCAGTTTATCTCCTTTTTTCTCAAATTCCTCTTTTTCTATAATTGCATCTTCTAAATCACTCATTCTCCTTTCTGCCTCTTTAATCCGTGCATCGGATGCCTCCATTTTATTTTGCTTATCATTTATAGCATTTTTTAATTCATCACTACTATTTTTAAGCTCCATAGTCTTTGTAGCAATGGTTTCTCTTCCATGTCTTCCATGCCTGTTTGAAGCCCAGAGATTAATTTTATGACTGTTGTTCTACATTCTTGTTAGGTTATGTTGCTTTTATCTGTTTTGAGCAGTTCTTTAGGTGTCAATTCTTCCTGGAATTTCTATGGAGGAGAGCTCTTTCATTTCTTCATTTTGGTTAGCTTTCTATCACTTGTTAGTTTTAAAACTTCTTATGCTCTCTGCACCTGTGAGCGCTGCTCTACCAAAGATGGCTCTTTGACTGTCCATGTCTGTCCATTCAGAAAGTGTTCTTTGAATGGTGTCTCTTGGTCTCTCTCTTGAGACCTGGTTTTTTTATGTTCCTACTCATAGTGATATTTGGTACTCTCTACCATCTGTACTTTGGCTTGTTTCTTGAGGCAGCCCTGGAAAAGAAAACAAACAGACAAACACACAGGGAACAAAGGAACACAAACACACAGATAAATACAACAAACATGCAAACTGAAAGGGAAAATTAAAAAAAAAAAAAGAAAAGGAGGGAAGGCGAATAATAATAGACAAAAATACATTAAAAAGAAAAAAGAAGAAAACAAAAGGAAAAAAGAAGAAACCCCATAGACAAAGGACAGTCTAAAACATAGAACCAGAATTCCCAGCTACAAAGGAATATGGTGTATACAGTGCTGGTGGAAGAGCATATGCAGAGAGAAATGACAGGGTGGGGATGTAGTGAAATTGGAAATGAAATGAGTAGGCAGAAGGGGTAAGAGGGTTTTTTTAAGGAACGAAAGACTGGAATATGGTTGGAGAAGAGGTGAAAGAAATGACGATGATAGTGTTCAGAGAAACCATTTGGTCTGATTACCCAGAGAGAAAGAGATAAAAAGGTAGTGGTGGAGGTGTAGAATTTACATCTAGAAAATGGATTCAATGTGACTTTAAGCAAGCCAGTGACCAGAATTAATCTGGGCAGTGCATCCATATTGGTCTTGCTCCAGGTCCGGTAAGAAAAAAAAAAAAAACCCAGCAGCTCTCCAGCAGGGATTGGCATGGTTTGGTCCAGTGTGTCTGCAGGAGTCCTGCTGAGTTGGCGTCCCAATCCCTTCTTGACCAAGCATTGTACCTCACTCTTTTGGCTGTGATCTCCCTGTGCCGGGGGCATAGCCAAGGTGGGCTGTACTCTATATCTGAAGCTAGGCCTTGTTCCAAATCTCAGTCTGTGTGCCCCACTGAAATTGCCCAAAATATAAACTCATGGATGAGTCCCTCAAAGCAGTTTCAAGTCTTGCCTCCCCCATGGTGATCGAGCTGAGCCAGAAGCACAGAGGCACAGAGTCACTTGTCATGCGTCCCCTCCAGGTTGAGCTGGCAAGCGTGGAGCAGTTTATCCCAGTGTTGCCTGGGACCAGTGTGTCCCACCTAGGGTCAGTTGGACAGCAGGAAACTGGGTCCCTCTATGTCCCATCGCTTGAAATATAAACTCGCAGGCGAGTCATTCAGAGCAGTTTCAAGCCTCTTGCCTCCCTCCTGGGGATTGAGCTGAGCCAGAAGCACAAGGGTAGACATCAGGTGCCACTGCACGTCCCCTCTAGGCCGAGCTGGCGAGCGAGGAGCAGTTTCCCCCGGGGTTGCCTGGGACAAGTACGTCTGCCTAGGGTCAGCTGGACAGCAGAAAACCGGGTCCCTCTGTGTCCCGAGCAGAGATTTTTTTTCTCCAGTGACAGGGACAGTGTCTTAAGCAGTTTCAGCCTCTCTTTGCTCCCCTAGACTCACTGCGGCTCCTCGCATAGGGAGATTCCCTCCTCCCCCGTGACTCTAGTCCTAGCCCGATTTTATCTTCCCCAGTTTGCACTCACCCTATAAGGTTTTCTCAGCAGACTCTGTCTCCTTTTCCTCCCAAACTCCTGGATTCTGTAAGGGTTCAGGCCTTCTCCATTTGAGAGATGGGAGTGAGTGAAATGTACGGAGCTCCCTACTTCTCCACCATCTTGCTTCCCTGTTTTCTATTTTTGATAGTTAATTAATGGTGTATACAATGCAGTACATAACTTGTCTAATAACATTAGTGAATTTATAACTTGGATTTAATAGCATTTTACTGGAGCCCTTAGTATTTTCTCCATATAGTATCATTTTGGCTTATATAAATAGTGATAGTTTTACTTCTCTTAAGGTTTATTACCTGTATTTCTTTTTTTTAATCTTATTGCTGTGGCCAGGACTTCCAGTATCATGTTGAGTAAAAGTGGGGAAAGGGCATTCTTGTCTTGTTCCTGACCTTAGAGAAATAAGTTTCACCATTCAGTGTGATATTAGCTGTGTGTTTGTAGTTCATGGTCTTTATTATGTTGATGTACATTTCTCTTTGCCCACCCGGTTGAGAGTTTCTGCCAAAGATAAATTTTGGGTTATATAAGATGCTTTTCCATCCTCTGTTGATATGATCATGATTTTTGTCTTTTATTTTCTTCATTTAAAAAATATTTTTCATTTAACGTATTTTAGAGACAAAGAGTAGGGTGGGGCTATACAGAGAGAAAGAACATCTTAGCCTTAACCGACTGAGACTCCAACATGCCCATCATCCTTTTAATGTTTTGTTGCATTTGATTTGATAATATATTGTTGAGGATTTTTATATCTGTATTCATCAGGAATTTTGGCCTGTAATTCCTATAATTTTAACAGCAACAAACAAGTGGATGGTGTTCAAAACATAACTTTTATTGAACTGAGCTAAATCTAAGGAGAGACAAAATACAAGTACTGGCTCACTTATGTTGTATGTTATACTAAAAGGAAGTAACCTCTATATCTGTAGGTATATTTTAACAGATTGCTAAAGATTTGATAAAATTACTGAGAGATTATAAAGCAAATGAAGATAAAGACATAATCGGGAGTACAAATTTATGTGACACTTTTCTCCTACAGACCTCAATAAGTGCGAACTTAAAGGAGAGGTTACACAAAAACCACAGAGCGCCCTTCCCTAGGGACTAAAAGAGACAGACAAATTTCATTGCAAGAAATACCTGGACTCTTCTTGTAAAAATAAAATCCTAGAACCACCAGAGAGAAATAATAAACATTTAAATCTTTGACATAATAAAGAGCTACTTGGAAAAATGTAACAGAAAACTTCTCTAACCTTAAAGAAGTAGAAAAACATTATACACAAGACATTTGAAGATATTTACCAATGGAAGTAGGGAAAAAATGAAAAAAAGGGGGGGCACCTTCAAGACACAGACACAAAAGGCCAACTTAAGTTTAAGGATGTGTCAGAAAAACAGAGAATACTCCTCCCATCAGTACCTTTTAGCTAGTAAATAGTAAACAAATGACAATATTACTGTTGGGGGAAAAGCAAAAGAATTGAAAGAGATACCCAGGAATGAAGGAGTCTTGATAGACTAAGTCAAAGTTTAACAGGAGATATTAGTTCCACCACTATAATAGAGCAAAACAAAGATAAAGCAAGTTTGGATGCACTGAAATGGCTAAAACGAGTAGTATCACCCCTTTACTCAGGCTGAGAGGTAGAGAAAGCTGACTGGCTTTACCATGGTAGAAAGGGAGTCAGGTGAGACAGTATCCAGTTTCTCTAGTTGTACAACACTTTGGTGAAGAAGTCCATCTCTTTCCCTAGTAAAAAGATACAAAGTGGATATTTTTGAGGATTTGAAGAAATAGGAACCTGTGCATTTCTGGTGTGAATATATAGTATTGCAGGACCTGTGTAAAATAGTTTGAGGTTTCTCAGAAATTTAGAGTGACCATTTGACCTAGCTATTCTTATTAACCAGTAAAGAGAAAAAAATACATGTCCATTGAAGCTTGTTGCAAGTATTTATTGTAGGATTATTTATAATAGCCAAAGTAGAAATTACCTAGATGTTCATCAATGGATAAATGGATAAATAAATTGTAGTGAACTCATACAATGCTATACTATTCATATTGACAAAAGAAACAAACTACTAATATATTCTTGAGTAAGAATTAACCTTCATAATGCATGAAAAGCATTATTTATGTGTATAGAAATATTTTTTGTATAAAGGCATTATGCTAAGTGAAAGAAACCAGACATAATAGGTCAATTATTGTATAATTCTTTCCATATTTCAAAAGTAAAAAAAAATTCATAGATAAAGTAAGAAGTGTGGTAACCACATCATGAGTGAATGGAGAATGATGAATGTTTACTTAATATGCACAGAGTATTTTCTGGAGTGGTGTAAATGTTTTGAAACAAGAGGCATATAATGGTTGCCCAGCATTTTGAATATGTTTAAATGCTGCCAACTGTTCATTTTAAATTTTTAAATCATTTTAAAATTGTTAATTTTACATTTTTAATTTCACTTCAATAAAAATGCTTCTGAATGATAGAAGATAATTAAGACATTTTTGTTAGACATATATATTTTTAAAAATTTAATACTTTTTATTTATTTCTGAGAGAGAGAGATGAACAGAGGAGGGTCAGAACGAGAGGGATTTACAGAACCTGAAGCAGGCTTCAGGCTCTGAGCTGACTGTCAGCACAGAGCCAGACACAGGCTTGAACCCACAAACTGTGAGATCATGACCTGAGCTGAAGTCAGACGCTTAACCGACTGAACCACCCAGGCATCCCAGACATAGTATATTTAAAGCTTTACTGGGGAAACAGGAGTTAAATCATCTTAAAAATGGGAAGTGTAAAATGAGAATTTAAGCAAAAATAATGATGAAAGCACATATGGAAAATGACATAGTAAAAATACAGAAAATATTGAGAAATCAAAAGTAAGCAAATCTTACTTTGAGAATTTGGAAGTCTTTGGAATTTTGTAATTTGGAACCCAGAGAATTTGGAAGGGTTTGGAATTTGGAACCCAGAAGGCAATAAAAAAGATTATATATTCCTGGTAACTCAGATGATTTTTGAGTTGAAGGTTTAGGATATAGCAAGAGTGAAAAATATTTAAAGTTAGAAGTTCAGATGTTTTTAGAGTATATGTATGAATATATGTTATTATACATAACATTTTTTAATGCTAGAGGTTAAAATAAGAAGTCTCTAAAAATATATGACTTAATATAAAGTAGAAAATAAAGCTTTAGCTAGAATAAATAGAATAATTGTTAATAGAGTATTTTTATTTGTACAAGATAAATTTTACTTTCTGTCTTTAACGTGACATTTAAACATGGTATCTTGAAA
>NW_027528388.1:32924-34068 GCF_008692635.1 Crocuta crocuta
CTTGAAACATATAAAGAAATAGAATTACAAGAGAATGTTCATTACCACAAAAGACACAATTTTTTTAAAGTAACTGCTCAAATCATGGCTACATGCTTTCCTATTAGTTTCTCTGGTTAAGAGGACACTAATTAAGGAAGACTTAATACAAACTTAAATCCAAGAAGGATAGTATATAAAAGATTTACATTAGAAGTAAAAGTAAATTATATATTGTTTCTGTTTCTGTATTATTTTTCAAAATTGATCCTTTAAAACCTTTAATTTTCATAACAGGTTAGGTATTATTGAAATTTTGCATATTTTCATTTTACCTTTTAATTACTTTCATTAGATAGAGGAACGTACCATCACTACACAGAGAGTTTTCCAAGATCGACGATATCAGATTGATGCTGCAATTGTTCGCATTATGAAGATAAGGAAAACACTTAACCACAATGTACTTCTCTCAGAATTGGGTAACCAGCTAAAATTTACACTAAAGGTAAACAAATCTACCAAAAATTCAGTGTCATTGAGTACTTTTGAATAAAACCATCAATTTATAAAGTAATTTCAAATAAAAATTTATGATATGGAGTAAAAATTGTGAGTGTGGTTATCACAGGGCTCAGGTCCCTTTTTTGTTATAGTTTACTGTATTAGGTTATTAAATTGTAACATTTTTAAGGTAACACAAAGAAATAGAAAAAGAAATTAGCCTCATAATCTGATTTTCAAAGTTTTCACTCCTCCATGGTTTAGATGAACTTGCTTGATGTATCTCCTTTATGAAATACAGTTAGAAGTTGCCTTTATTTGCATTGCTTATAGGCAAATACCTTAATAATTAATTCTTAGCATAGTGGCCTTTGGTCTCATTTTGATAGTCCTTTTTCTGTTTTTACATCTTATAAAGATTGATATTTGTGACATTATTCAACATTACAATCTAACAAATTATTAACAATATTTGACAATTTATTACTTATTATTTTAAAAAGTCTTTTTAAAAACAATATTATAGCTATTCTGTCTAGTTCTTATAGGTTAGACTTTTGAATATTTTTTCTGTCATAATTATTAACAATTTCAAGGAATTCTTTAGTATATTGTCATAAAATAAAGTGAAAATTATAGTTTTGTGCATTTTAAGTAATCA
>NW_027528388.1:34083-35742 GCF_008692635.1 Crocuta crocuta
CATCCTAAGTAATCAAAATATAATTGCTACAAAACTCTTTGATTTATGGTCTATTGTTTACGGTTTGGCTCATGAGGTATGGAGTTTGTCAGCTAGGAACTGTTTTTCAATCTTCCTTCATCTCAGATCTTTCTCATTTTCTGATTCTTGTCAACTTTACATAACATATGTTTTATTTTCACTTCTTCATGGAAAGTGATCATTTTAATTAATAACTTATTCAGATGTTACTAAGACAAAAGAGTTCCTGAAATATATAGTAAGTGCTATGGAAATATTAGCTGGATCTACTACTTTATCAGTGTTGTACTCTTGATTTTTTAAATTTAAAAATTGTTTCTTCTATGAGTTAGAACAAAAACAAAACAAAAACAAGCAGGCAAAAAAAAAAAAAAAAAAANGAGTTACTTTCCCTAATTTGATTTCTAGGGAGTTCAGTCTCAACATCATAACTAAGCATGTGCCTAATAGAAACATTAGTGCCTAAGGTATTGGCTGTCTTCTGTATTTTAGAGCCTTCCTTATGTGGGAATGGTTAGTGAATATAACTTCTTTTGACTAAAGAAATTTAAAGTATGATATTTGTACTAAAATGCAGCCCAAATGCATTTTTATTCTATTTTTCAGGTATTTGTTGTACTTTATTCCTATTTAGCACCATTCTCATGGTTACTATAAGTAACTTATCTCAGTTAAGAAATTTATTGTTTCCTGAAAAATATGAATAAAGAAATATACACAAAATGTGATATTTTTATTTGAGATAAGAGTAAGAAATAAAATACTGTGATTTCATTTTATTAACCTTAATAATTTACTTTATTTTGTAGTCTTCTGATCTGAAGAAGAGAATAGAATCTTTAAGTGACAGAGACTACATGGAAAGAGATAAAGAAAACCCAAACCAGTACCAGTATATTGCATGAAATCCTGGCCTTACTATTCTTGCTTATAGTAGGAGACTCATAGTCCTGTTAATTGATTAAAGTATTCCATTGATATATGAATAAGAGCAGTGCATTAAAATATAAGTGCAAAATTGAAATTTTCATCAACCTCATTCTTAGTTAAAATGTACAGTATTCTGAATGACAAGAGTTTTTTTTAATGTCACTATTAGACTGTACNTAACCTATGTCACCCAGGCGCCCCATGATCTTAAACTTTCTGGAATATTTCATAATGTTTACAGGCTAATGTTCATTCCACTATATGTTGATTACATGTATATGCATTTGTTTAATAAAGAATAAGTTTCATAAAAAGCCACATATATCCAAAAATATTTAAATGTAAAATGGCACTATGAATTATAATTCTGGATGATTTAAACTCTATTTGAATTATGAATTAAAGCCATTTATTTGTCCTTATGTTGTTTTTTCTGTGTGATATTAATCATATAACAATGTAATAATATTATACTATGTAAAGTGTTAAAATTTACANNNTTTGAGAGAGAGACGGACAGAGACAGAGTTCGAGTTGGAGAGGGTCAGAGAGAGAGGGAGACACACACAGAACCTGAAGCAGGTTTCTGGGTCTGAACTGCCAGCACAGACCACAACAAGGGACTTAACCCACAAATTGTGAGATCCTGACCTGAGGTGAAGACTGGTGCTTAAACAAATGAGCCACCCAGATGCCCAGCTCCATCTT
>NW_027528388.1:36199-36578 GCF_008692635.1 Crocuta crocuta
AGACTGAAACAGGCTCCAGGCTCTGAGCCGGCAGTCAGCACAGAGCCTGACGCGGGGCTCGAACCCACGAACCGCGAGATCATGACCTAAGGGAAAGTCAGACGCTTAACCAACTAAGCCACCCAGGTGCCCCAACTGTTGCTATTTTCTTAATTATTTTCTGTCTTGCAGCTTGTTTTCCCCTTTCCCAACTTTTTTTCCTTCTTCCATGTTTCAGAGATATATTTTTGTAGTGATGTGATTTCATTCCCTATTTAAATATTTCCTTGTTGCTTACCATTGCAATTATATAAAATTTTAAAGTTATATTCATTTATTTTAATTGATACCAGTTTACCTTCAAATACATGTAAAATCTATTTCCCATCTCTGACTTCTA
>NW_027528388.1:36870-37587 GCF_008692635.1 Crocuta crocuta
TTCACCTCCTGTGATTCCCTGAACATCCCGCATCCTTCCTCAGAGGAGGCAAACCCCACATCATTCTCTCAGACCCGCCCGCGTCCTGGGCTGCAAGCGGCCGGGGGTGCGGGGCTTGGCTGGGATCGCCCCAAACCGCTTGTGGAGGTGCTTCCTTGCCCAGGTGGGCGTGTGGTCCTGAGTGTGGGGGGCGGGTTCCGCGAGGGTGGGGAGGTGCCGGGGTGAGAATTGACTATCCCTGCGCATGGGGCCCATGGGCAGGCTGGATGGATGCGGGGAGAGGCAGGTCTGGCATCACTTGGGCTCTCAGAGAGCCTGAAGCATGTCGTGGCCCTGGCTCCCGACCTTGCAGCGGTGAGGGCAGAGCTTGGACCAGAGAGAAGTTACAGGTCACCAGTATGACCTATTGGCCATGAATTCCCCAGTGACAACCATTTTTTTTTTAATTGAGATGTAATTGACATTTAACATTATATTCGTTTGACAGGCATTCCTTTATTTTAAGTTTATTTGTTTATTTTGAGAGGCAGAGAGTGTGTGGTTGCGCAAGTTGGAGAGGGTCAGAGAGAGAGGGAGACACACACAGAACCTGAAGCAGGTTTCTGGGTCTGAACTGCCAGCACAGACCACAACAAGGGACTTAACCCACAAATTGTGAGATCCTGACCTGAGGTGAAGACTGGTGCTTAAACAAATGAGCCACCCAGATGCCCAGCT
>NW_027528388.1:37630-39161 GCF_008692635.1 Crocuta crocuta
ATTCATCTACATATTTAATTGTATATATATAATTATGTATGTGTGTGTTTATGTGTCTGTCTGTATGTATGTATGTATATCTGTATTAAAATATAATATGAAATTTGTCATTTTAACATTTCTTTCATTTATGGTTTTTCTCTTATAGTCCATTTTGTCTGACAGTAAGTATGACTGCCCCTGCCAGTTTTAGTACATGTTTGCATTAAGTATGTGTTGTATCCTTTTATTTTTAGCTTGTGTGTATCCTACAGTAAAACATGAGTCTCTTCAGCATAGTATTAGTTGGAAAGTATCTTTTATTTAAGAAATTTAAGTCATATACATTTAAATTAATTGCAGGAAAAAAATTACTGTTGGTATTTTCTTTTCTTTTTTTTAATATTTTTATTTATTTCTAGGAGAGAGAGAGACAGCATGAGCAGGGGAGGGTCAGAGAGAAAGGGAGTCACAGACTGAAACAGGCTCCAGGCTCTGAGCCGGCAGTCAGCACAGAGCCTGACGCGGGGCTCGAACCCACGAACCGCGAGATCATGACCTAAGGGAAAGTCAGACGCTTAACCAACTAAGCCACCCAGGTGCCCCAACTGTTGCTATTTTCTTAATTATTTTCTGTCTTGCAGCTTGTTTTCCCCTTTCCCAACTTTTTTTCCTTCTTCCATGTTTCAGAGATATATTTTTGTAGTGATGTGATTTCATTCCCTATTTAAATATTTCCTTGTTGCTTACCATTGCAATTATATAAAATTTTAAAGTTATATTCATTTATTTTAATTGATACCAGTTTACCTTCAAATACATGTAAAATCTATTTCCCATCTCTGNGATCCAGTAGAGGCACCTGGATGGCTCAGTCACTTAAGCATCCAACCCTTGATTTTGGCTCACGTCATAATCTCATGGTTCATGATTTTGAGCCCCCTCTGACTCTGTGCTGACAGTATGGTTCCGGGAGATTCTGTCTCTTTCCCTTGCTCTTTGACCCTCCCTCATTTGCTCTGTCAGTCTCAAAAATAAATAAATTTTAAAAAGTAAATACAGATCCATTAATCTCAATTTTAATTACATTATGCTTTTTTAAAAAAATTCTCTCTTAGACTAAAGTGGCTTAGACTTACATTATAATATTACAGAGTTCCGTATTTTCTGTAAGTTTAACTTTCCCTGGAAGAAATTTGAAGAACTACCATGATCACTTTGTAGGTCATGACAGGTGGTGAATCTTATCAGCTTTTTGTCTGGAAATGTTTTAACTTCTGAATTTCAGAGAATTAGCTTGCCAGACATACTGTTAATTGTTAGCATTTTTCTTTCAACACCGTAATATATCATGCCCACCCTCTCAACTGCATGGTTTCTTTTGAACAGTCTGTGAACACACAGCTGGAACTCTGGACCTGCTTCACATTCTGTCTCTCCCTCTCTGCCCCTGCCCTTCTCATGCTCTGTCTTTCTTTTCTGTAAACATTTAAAAAAATGTTTGTTTGTTTTTCATTTAAAAAAATGTTAAAGAAAAGCTTCTGTCTGACCA
>NW_027528388.1:39320-41302 GCF_008692635.1 Crocuta crocuta
TACTATCTTTCTTTTTTCTGTCTTTTGACAGTTAGCTTATGATAAATATTTGTAAAGATATGTGTTAGGGACTTACCCTGGTTGGAGTTCAATGAAATTTTTAACTCTATGTTAATTTATGTAATATTTGGGGACTTCTTGGCATTTCTTCAAACCTTCCAAAACCACTTTTTTTTTTTTCATGACTTTCATAATACATATTTTGTTCTGCTTGACAGTGTCCTATTAGTCCTTTGGATATGCTTCACTTTTCTTCTTTTTTAAGAATTTTTTTTTAATGTTTTATTTATTTCTAGGAGAGAGAGAGAGACAGTGTGAGCAGGGGAGGGTCAGAGAGAGAGAGAGTCACAGACTGAAACAGGCTCCAGGCTCTGAGCTGGCAGTCAGCACAGAGCCCGACGCGGGGCTCGAACCCACGAACCGCGAGATCATGACCTAAGCGAAAGTCGGACGCTCAACCGACTAAGCCACCCAGGCGCCCCTCACTTTTCTTCTTTTTTAAAAAAATTTGTTCATTCATTTTGAGAAGAGGTGGAGCAGAAGAATCTGGAGGGTAGAGAAAGTCCTTAGCCGACTCTGAACTGTCAGCATAGTTCCCAGTGATGGGCTCAATTTCACAAATCATAAGATCATAATCAGACACTTAACCAGCTGAGCAACCTAGGTGCCCCCATTTTCTTCATTCTTTTTTCTTTTGTATCTCTGCCTCAGTTAATAGAAAAGTTTTTACTTTCAGTTTACTAATTTCTTTTGTCAGTACATGTGTGTGTTATGAATCACCACAGTATCTAGGTGACATTCACTATCACAGGTACAGCCGTTTTTATCCCATGCTAAGAACTTTTAATATTTATTCCATTAGCAGCTTTGAAATATACAAAATATTCTTATTAGCTATAATCACCATAGTACGAATTTTATCCACAGGACTTATTTATTTTGTAACATACTTATTTTATAACCTTTTGACCACCTTCACCTATTTCATCTCTCACCATGAGTTTTTGGGATTTTTTTTTCTTTCTTTTTAGGAGTTTAAATAAACAAATTTTACAAAAATTATATGTATATAATTTGAGAGAGATACTAACCCCTCAGCTGATACACAACTTGCAAATATTTTCTTCCATTCAGTAGTTTGCCTTTTATAGTTGATGGTTTTGTTTGCTGTTTGTTTAGTCCCATATATATTTACCTCTGCTTTGGTTAAAATCTAAATAATCACTGCCAAGAGAGATGTCAATGTGTGTACTGCCTGTTTTCTTCTAGGTGTTGTGGTTCAGGTCTTATGCTGAAGTGCTAATTCATTTTTGAATTGATAAATAGGTGTTATGCTTAGGAGGTGGTCCAGTTTCATTATCTTGCAAGTGACTGTTTAGTTTTTTCAGTACCATTTATTGAAGAGATTATTTTTTCCCCATTGCCTATTATTGATTCCTTTAAGTCAGTTGATGATAATGTGTGTGGGTATTTTTTGCATACTCTCTATTCTGTTCTGGTCTTAAATGCTATTTTATGTGAATATCATACTTATTTGATTACTGTAAAATATGTTATATCATTTGTAATACGTGTGATGCCTCCAACTTTGTTCTTTGTAAGTATTGCTTTGGTGGTTCAGAAATGTTATTTTATAAAATTTTACAGTAATTCTAGTTCAGTGAAAAATGCCATTGGTATTTTATTTTATTATTTTTTTTTACAAATAGTTTATTGTCAAGTTGGTTTCCATATAACACCCAGTGCTCATCCCCACAAATGCCCTCCTCCGTGCCTCCCCCACCCCCACATCCATCAGTCCTCAGTTTTGTCAGCATTCAAGAGTCTCTCATGGTTTGCNATATGGACATTTAGGCTCTTTCCATGTTTTGTCTATTGTTGACAGTGCTGCTTATGAAATTTGGGGTACATGTGCCCATACGCATCAGCTTATCTATAATCCCTTGGGTAAATTCCTAGCAGTGCTATTACTGGGTCATAGG
>NW_027528389.1:0-1140 GCF_008692635.1 Crocuta crocuta
ACAGAATGCATTTGGAGTAAATACCAGCTGTATGAAATATGCTGATGCACTGAGGTACCATCCAATACCAGCTCTAACATAAGTTGTGTGACTCTGGGAGAATCCCTTCACTTCTGAACCCATCTTGATGCATATATCTCGTGATTTCAAATCGGATATATTGCATTTATTTTTTTATTGCTGTTTTTTGTATTTTGTGGTTCTGGTGGATAACATACATGGAATACAAAAATCGTCCATTTTGTTTGCTTTATTTATCATCAGATAGCATCTTTGATCAAATTTGAACATCTGAATTGAGATTTCCGTGCCGCTGAGAACAAGAAAACACACTGTTTGATGTGGGTTTTTCTCTATGGAGACCCAGATACGTGTTCTTAAATTTTGTCAAATTCTACATTATTGTGGCTCTTACAGAACACGTGCAGTTTGAAACCTTTCCCCAATGAAGGCTCAAATGACTGAGTAATAAACTGGCAAGAGATGCTTTAGTTTCTAGTTTCTGTGGCACATCAGGTAGGGAGAGTGCATGGGTGTTCTATGTAAGTGATGAATCCCTAGATTTGACTCCTGAAACCAGTACTACTGGTTACATGTTAAATCACTCGAATCTAAATTTAAAAGTAAAACATAAAACTACCTTTTAATTGGTTCAATTCCTTTTATCTGTTCTGACCTGAAGTGTCTTTTTCACTTCTTGTATCAATAGAAAGTGTGGAGTGTTCAAAAAATGTTGGTAAAGTATATGCTTGGAATTCTATCTTATAAAATGGAAATGATGGTGTCTTGTGTATATCATTAATTTAATCTAAATAAAATTCTGCTGAGCAATGTTTCCAACTCTATGTCTATCTTACAGGTGAAGGACAATGGAAGGTTTAAGCAAGAAGAAGCCAAAAGCAGCTAAAGTGCTCTCATATAGGAAGGATACTTCAGCATTAAAAATCTCTCAATAAAATCTTACAACTTTCTCCAAAGACTCTCTCAGTCCCGTGTTAGACTTACTCTAAGTACTAGGTGCTGTTAACAATTGTGTCGTTTTTTGAAATTTTATATTCTGATTCAGCTGGTAAGTGCAGATAGAAGTGTACATCAACACTCTCTCCAGCAGCCTTGCTGCATACGATTGAATGCCAGAGG
>NW_027528390.1:0-25818 GCF_008692635.1 Crocuta crocuta
AAAAAAAAAAAAAAAAAAAAAAGAACATGTGAAGTCGTTCACACAGCTTGTAGGCCAAGCCTGATATACCGTCATCTATTTTCTAGCCTGTACGTCTGGTTCTACCCTTTCCTGAGCTGCTCAGAAATGCCTGGCTCTTACCAGCTCACAGCCTTCTTATCCGCTGCTTCCATTACCAGAATAATTGCTTCAGTCCCTCTAGCTGACTTCTACTCACCTTTCTTTATTTTTAATTTTTTAAAGTTTATTTAATTTTGAGAGAGACAGAGAGAGTGAGGGGGGAGGGGCAGAGAGAGAGAGAGGGAGAGAGAGAATCACAAGCAGGCTCCACACTGTAAGGGTGAAGCCCGATGCAGGACTTGATTTTGTGAATTGTGAGATCATGACTTAACTGAAACCAGGAGTCTGATGTTTAACTGACTGAGCCGCCTAGACTTCCCTTCAACTCACCTTTATATGTCAACTTAAATGTCACATCCTCAGGAAAATTTCCCTAGGGCTGCCCTCCCACCCACCTCCATCCAAGGTGCTTGCTCTCTTGCTACATCTTCCTCCACCAAAATGCTCCTTTAGAGAACTTTCTCAGCCCCAAGTGCTAGTGCACCACAGAGGTTTAATAAACACGTGTGAAACGAATGAAGAGATGAATGAGGGAAAAACAGGATGAAGCAGCCTGGAAGAAAGCTCTGAACAGCTCCAGCATTTAAGAGTGAAGTAGAGGGGCGCCTGGGTGGCTTAGTCGGTTAAGCGTCCGACTTTCGCTTAGGTCATGATCTCNGAAGTAGAGCAGAGCTGCCTGGGTGGCTCAGTCCGTTAAGCATCTGACTCAGGATGTTGGCCCAGGTCATGATCTCATGGTTCATGAGTTCGAGCCCCACATCAGGCTCTGCGCCAACAGCACGGAGCCTGCTTGGGAGTCTCTTTCTCTTTCTCTGACCCTTCCCTGCTCTCTCTCTTTCAAAATAAATAAATAAACATAAAAAAAGAAGGGAGTAGAGGAGGTGTAGCTGGCACAGGACAGGAGAGGGAGAGACCCAGCAGGTAGGAAACAAGTGGAACCACGTCAGTATAAATTAAACACACAAAAACCTTTGTTGCAATTATAACACTGAAACAAAAAACAAGGAACAAAAACTTCTGACTCTGGATAAAAATGACTTGAACCAGATTAGCACAGTGCCATAATTCTTTTCTCTACTTGGGAGTTTTTACGAAAGTCATCAGTGGGTAAACTTACAAATTTCTTCTTTGATGTCTTGAAATCACTTTGATGTGCATATCATGGTTTGTGAAAGAAACGTTTACATTAGACAATGAATACAGCAATGTCTTTTGTTCAATATCAAAATTCGGCAAGTATATTCAGTTTATGTTAGAACATTTTTATGTGTGGCACACCTGGGTGGCTCAGTCGGCTAAGCATCTGACAGCACTGAGTCTGCTTGGGATTTTTTCTCTTTCCCTCTCTCTCAAAATTAAATAAATAAACCTTAAAAAACACCTTTATGTTTTATAAAAAGCTTCCCCCTAATTTTTACATATACTGCAGTATGTGTGGGGTAAGATCTGGTACGATAGCAGCAGACATGAATAGAGAAGGAAACGGTGTTAAAGTTGATTCATCCCAGCAGCCAACTTGAAAGAATGATGCACTCATTCATTCTGTAAATACTCTTGGTGAGCCTAATACGTAACCAGCCGGTTTCTCAGCACTATGATAATACATTAGCTAACACAGTAAACAATAATCTTTTTTTTTAATGTTTTATTTATTTCTAGGAGAGAGAGAGAGAGAGAAACAGCATGAGCAGGGGAGGGTCAGAGAGAGAGGGAGATACAGACTCTGAAATAGGCTCCAGGCTCTGAGCTGGCAGTCAGCGCAGAGCCCGACGCGGGGCTCGAACCCACGAACCGCGAGATCATGACCTAAGTGAAAGTTGGACGCTTGACCGACTAAGCCACCCAGGCGCCCCGCACAGTAAACAATAATCTTTATCTTTGTAGAACTTATATTCTAGCTGAGGGGAGACATGATCAAAATAAATAAGAAAACCAGAATATGTTAGATGGTGATAAACCCTGGGGAAAACACTTCAGCAGAGAAGAGGGATAAGAAATGTTTATGGTGACAGAGGGGAGATGGGTCTGCAGGTTTAAAAGCGCAGGAAGGATGGGTCTCACTGGGAGGGTGATACCTGAGCACAAGCTTGAAAGATGCAGAAACTGACCTTGAAGGAGGAACGGGCATTAAGCGGGGGGGGTTCTGAGGTCGTGCAAACAGACCCTACAAGGTCCCTAACACAGAGCAAAGCTGGGGTCCCTCTGGAATCAGCAGGGGGCAGGCAGGCTGCGAGACCAAGGGGCCACATTGTGGACGAACAGGGCAGAAGGGAACGAAGCCTTTACTGGGGGGACTTGGAACAGAGAAGCGACAGGAGGTGACATGAGTTTTCACGGGCTTGTTCTCTGTTATTTTGGGAAGAGGCCACAAGGTGTATGTGAGGAAGCCGGCGAGGCAGAGGTCGTGAGATTGCCGCTACTCTTGCAAGGATGACAGGGACTGAGGCCACGGCGGTAGCAGCGCAGAGGGGACTGGCTCGCATTTCGGTAATAATAGGAATAGATGCTTATTTATTGAGTATTTATTGTGTGCCAGAAGTTCTGGCCAGCACATTGCCTACGTTACCTCATTTAACTTCTCAGCAAACGTATAGGGTAAGCATTATCCTCACCTTTAAATAGGCGATGAGCCGGAGCCAAAAAGGTCAGGTAATTTGACTAAGATTGCACGCTCTGGCCAGAGTTCAATTGAATCCGTTTGACCCTAGAATCCGCAGCTGTGGTACACTGAATTCCGTGAAATTTCTACTGAAGAAAATGTGCAGATTGTACTGAGAGATGTAATAGTGTTCCTAAGGTAAAAAGGCAGGAATTAATATCTATGTGTAATTTTGTTAAATTATCTTGTCTACATGTATGAAATAGATATTTTTGAAATTTGTGAAGACTATAGCCCCAATGACAGTAAAACACCTCACTGTCAGTCTTTTCTAAATGCTTCCTGTGTGCGATTTTAGCATATTGGGATAGGGATTGCGGTAGGTAAAAAAATGCATTGCCTCCAACCCCTGCAAAGAAGTCCACTTCCTAATTCCTGAAACATGAATGTGGGACCTTATGTGGCAAAAAAGACTTTGCAGATGTGATTGGGTCAAGGATCCTGAGACGAGGAGATTATGCTGGGTTACCCAAGGGGAAATCAATGTAATCCCAAGCACCTCCACATGAGGGGACAGCGGGGTCACAGTCAGACACGAGAGGTGGCCATGGAGGCTGAGGCTGGGGTGATGTGTGGCCCGCGAGCTAAGGAAGGTGGTGGCCTCTGGAAGCTGGAGAAGGCAAGGGACAGATTCTCCCCGAGGGCCTCCACAAGGCACGCACCTCTCAGCACCTTGATTTCAGATGTCTGCTCTCCAGAACTTATGATAAATAATAAACTCATGTTTTTCTAAGCCACTAAATTTCTGATAATTTGTTATAGTAGCAATAGGAAGTGAACAGACCTTAAAACTGCCTAATAAATTCTCACTAGGAGAGCAAACCTTGCACTGTGGTATATAATGGTATTTGTATAGCATACAACTATTCTATAGTATAACTAATTATTAAAACCTTACTATAATTACTATTTTATTATATTTATATTAATATATAAATATATTAATATAAATATAAATAATATAAATATTAATATATTTATATTTATTATATATAGTAATAATATAATTATTATTATATAATCATATATTATATGATATATGATATATAATCTTTGCAGCAACAAAGATTATATAACGTAATTAGATAATAGCTATAATTACATTACATATGATATGTATATATATCCATATGTATGTATATTCAGAAATTGGGGTCTACTACCTTTCCTGCTTTGTATTTGAGCCCTGGCAGTGGTAGGATTGGAGCCCTCCATTCATGAACACTTATTTAAACATCCATCCAGGGGCGCCTGTGGGGCTCGGTCGGTTAAGCGTCTGCCGTCAGCGCAGGTCATGATCTCACCATTTGTGAGTTCCGGCCCCACACTGGGCTCCGTGCTGTCCACACAGAGCCCGCTTCAGATCCTCTGTCTCCCTCTCTCTGTCTGCCCCTCCCCGCTTGTGCTCTTTCTCACTCTCTCAAAAAAATAAATAAATAAAAATAAACCTCCATCCAGACATCATGCACAATGTGAAGCTCAGAATACAAAGATGAATACAACCACAGCTCAGACAGCTAAAGCACAGTTTTCAGAAGGTAAAATCACGGAAATACAAAATTTGAACACATGTCAGAGGTTTTATTCAATTTATCGATTAACAAAAGAGGTGGTAAGATATTAAGACCAATTCAAAGGCCATTTGAAGAGCTTCGTGTATTTTATGGACAATTTGACAGGCGTGTTAGGGTCAGGCTGGCTAAGGTCCTAGAGAGTAACGAAATGTACCCTTTTGCGGGTTACCTGTCCCACTGGACTTTTCCACGTATTTTCATCTGTATCAAAAAAAAAGCCCATACGCTAACGTGTCTCTTCATCAGGTCTGGCAACCTGAACCTGTAGTAAGCAATGAAAGTGGTGCCATGTGCCTTTCCTGATGTGCCACTCGCCTTTTTGCCTTATATCTCAGTTTTGAATACTTTTTCTTAACACTGCTATCGCTCTGGTGGCTTCCAGATCATAACCCGGAGGGAGGTGTAGACAAAAAGTAATTACAGTCCAATACGGCAAGTGGACAGAGAAGTATAGCACCGTGCTATGGTGAGACCCGAACAGGGGAAACGGTGGCCATCTCTTTACATAGTGAGATAAGAGCCAAGAGAGATTTTGAGCAGATAGACTGTTGGATAAAACCCATCCCACTACTGCTGCTATTTGCTGTAGAAACAAGATAGCAAAATAATAAAAGCAGAAAACTGTGGCTAAGAATCCAAAAGAATCAGGAAACTGATCAAAATAAAGCCGCCACTCTTGGCAAGTCATATAACTTCACAAATAGTAGCTTGACAATCCATAGAAGGGATAATCTGTCACGTTTTTAAAAAGTTTTAAGGTTTATTTAGTTTTAAGAGGAAGAAAGAGAGAGAGCGCAAGCTGGGGAGGGGCAGAGAGAGAGGGAGACACAGAATCCGAAGCAGGATCCAGGCTCTGAGCTGTCAGCACAGAGCCCGACGCGGGGCTCGAACCCACGAGCCATGAGATCATGACCTGAGCTGAAGTCAGATGCTTAATCAACTGAGCCACCCAGGCGCTTCAGTTATCTGTCACATTTAAAAACTTTTCCAGAAGTATGTCATTTGTGGTACTATCAGAAAATGCCTGTTTCAACAAAGCATCAATATGTAACATTTTATTCACAGAGCCTATCCAGCTAAGAATTTCTTAAAACTCATTAAGAGATAATAAGGCAATCAATACAGTGATGGGTTTGCAGGTATCAGTAATTTGTACAGTAATAGTAGACGGACAAGTGAGTTATAGACTAGGAGTTGCTCTGTGATGAAATCCTATTTTAAAGAAGCATCCCTTTCCTCATAACCATGCATCCATCTTTAGGAGGAAGGTGTCTGATTTTGCTAACATAATGCAATAATTTGTAAAAGGATTTGAAAAGTTTCTGTGAATGTTTATAGGAGATGCTGGGTATGTGCTGCTGCTTAGGAAGAGTTTTGGGGTTCTGACATTTGGTGATCGTTTATAAGGCTTGGGTCACTAAGGAGAACAGAAATTGGACTCCAGAATTGAATCAGAAATCAAAGGAAAGCATGACTGAGGACTCACTGCGTGTTGCTGACCCGTAGTTCCGGTTTGCACGACTAGATGGCGCTGCTGAGCTTTGAAAATTCTAAGCGGTAGGAGCCGGGAAAACCCAGCCGGACTTCATCAGGGAAGAAAGAGCCTTTTCCCTGGGACACAGGACTTTGTTTTGCTTGACACCAGGGTGCGTGTTACAATTACGATGATTCTTGTGGGAAAGTGCGTCACAAACATGGATTTCAACCTCCAACATTGTGTCCACCAATAGTCCCGTGCCGTGTGCATGTTACAGATGCACCTGTCAGGACCTATACAAGACTTAGTAAAATTACCTGAGATGGAACAAGAAAATTTTGCATCACACCAGTTTGCTTGAAAATGTCACACAGATGACGCAGGTTCAATGCAGGAACACTAGACAGCGCAGATGATCAAAAATAACAATACAATTACTTATCTTTCAACACAGCTTTTTTAATTTTTTAAAGGAAAGCCTGCAGCCCCTGTGATAAGTGGGCATCTAGGGATCCAGAAAAGACATCGATGCTGAATGTCTCTGACCCCACAAGTCCTTTGTATTGTCCTGAGGCAGCACCGCTCTAATTGTTCGCCTTACTTCTGCGTAAATACTGCGTAAAATTTCGTGGATTCTGTGATGCATACACATCTCACGGTCTGCATTTCTGAAACTGGGGTAGAGTCTAACTATCGATGCCGCGTTGCCGCCTCCGAGGGCCAGGGGGCAGTAGTGGTGTGGACATCACAGTCCCACCTGGGAGAGGACCCGCACCCACTTGGCTGGGAAGAAAACCTGCTGGCCGAGCCCAGAGCCCACATGCCTGCGGGAGAAGGTGGGAGAGGTATTGAAGCAGGCGTATTTACCAACATTCCTGAGGCAGGGTCACAAGTAGACCAGTCAGTATTCCATGACTGCAAAGCAGCCTTCAAAACCCAGAAACAAGAGCTTTTCGCTGAATGATGCATGCTTTTAAGAGGTGCTGTGTCACCAACACCTTAAATGGTACAAAGGATGATTTTTATTTTTAAAAAAGTGGACATTGGTATCTCTGAGATAGAAAGTGTTTCAGAAGACTTGCATTTGAACATGAACGTTTTCTGAAAATCTTAGCAATATAATTTGCTTATATTTTCCCTTTCTGTACACATAAAACTAACGTATGAAACAAAACATGGTCTGATTTAGTCTAAACGGGTTATTTCAAGAATTATACGTAAGGATGCCTGGGTGGTGCAGTTGGTTAAGCATCAGACTCTTGATCTTGGCTCAGGCCCTGATCTTACAGTTTGTGAGTTCAAGCCATGCGTGGGGCTCTGCACTGACAGCGTGGAGCCTGCTTAACAGATAGAGCCTGCTTGGAATTCCATCTCCTCTCTCTACTCCTCCCCGGCTTCCTCTCTATATCTTTCTCAAAAATAAAAATAAAATTTATTAAAAATTTTTTAATGTTTATTTTTGAGAGCGAGAGAGAGAGAGGGAGAGAGACATAGAGTATGAACAGGGGAGGGGCAGAGAGAGGGAGACAGAGAACCTGAAACAGGCTCCCAGGCTCTGAGCTGTCAGCACAGAGCCTGACGCGGGGCTCGAACTCATGAACCATGAGATGATGACCTGAGCTGAAGTCAGAGGGTTAACTGACCGAGCCACCCATGCACTCCTAAAAATGAACTTAAAAAAAAAAATAAAGAATTTTATGTAAATATTCCAAATGACAATTATGTCCCAGTTTAATTGGAAGGTTGTCTTTCTTTCTTAGTGGACAGTGTGCCTGTTAGGACCAATGACATTTTAGGTTGGATGGAACACAGGTAGCAATGTAAACTACTGATTCTTGTACCGCGGTAGTGTGTGCAGTGGTGAAATGTCATCGGCTGTAGTGTTATAAGACTCAGAAGTGACACTAACTGTGTTAGAACATGACTTAACCTCTCTAACGCTGAATTGTCTTACCTGTAAAGAGGGGATAATGATTATATCTATCTTCTGGAGACACATGTAATTCCATTATCATTGTTTCAGACATGTAGTAGGCAACCAGTAAGTGCTAACAATTTGTTGATAATTACACATCATAGTGAGCAGGCATCGTGAGAAATGTTTGTTGGCAGCCGTAATTTATTCTACAACTTTTAACTCTATTCCATAAGACACCCGTAGTTGACTTATTAAAAAATCTTATTTCTCTTCTCCAAATCTTTATGGGAGAAGATTGGTTCTCTATCAACATTCTCATCTGAGATGATTCCATCTACTCCCATGGACTCAAATACTGTCTATTAGCTAACACCCTCACGTTTATCCCTTTACACTGGACCTTTCCCCTGAGCTCCCTTGATACGTATCAAACTACTTATTCAGAAGCTATGTTTAAACATCTCTGAAGTACCTTCCACCTCATGGAGTCCACACAAAGCTGATGTGTTTTCATTCCCCTTTCCCAAATCTGATTCCACTGACACAGACACTTCTCAGCACGTGGCAGTGCAATCCACATACTTAGGGGGCATTCTCTTCTTTTCCCCAGTATCCCGTCTGGAAATATGTCTCAATGGGTCAGGCTTCTAAATAGGTATTGACGCTCACCCTTCCCAGCATCTACTCTACTAAAACACTGGTCTACACTGCCAGCATGTCTCACCTGCCTGCTCCGAGAGCCTCCTGCAGGATCTTCCTGGCTTCACTCTGCCCCCTCACCTGGTCTCACACCTCACAGAGTGTCCGGGAGTCATCTTCCCAAGGTGTGATTCAGATCGTCTTTACCATGAAATCGTCCAGCAGCTTCTCATTTCTCCCAGAACAAAGCGCAAAGACCGTGGTAGGGCCTGCGAGGCCCAGCGTTCCCCCCCCCCCCCCCCAGCAGCCCTCTGTCTTCCTTCATTTACAACAGCATTTGGTTTTTGTTTTTTAAATTTCTTTTAACCTTTTAATTTATTTTGAGAGACCAGATCAGGAGGGGGAGAGGAACAGAAAGAAAGAGGGAAACACCGATTCTGAAGCAGGCTCCAGGCTCCGAGCTGTCAGCACAGAGCCCGAGATGAGGCTCGAACCCATGAGCCGATGAGCCGTGAGATCATGACCTGAGCCGAAGTCCGATGCCTAACTGACTGAGCCACCCAAGCGTCCCTACAACAACATTTGTAAATGCAGAACTCACATTTATGTCGTGCCCTGGCTCTTGGCTTACTCTTTATCATGGTAGTCTCCACTGAAATGATACTTTGTCATGAGAAGGAAGGTCCTCAGTCATCCTTCCACGGTATTACCTCGTTTAATCTTTCTCCCTGAATCTGTCAGGGCCTCAATGATCGGTGTCTCTTTTTTTTTCTAGCTCTCCATCTATCTATCTCTCCATTGCGTGTTTATTTTCTGCCTCCTTCTCCTAGAAAACATACTCTTTAAAACCAGATGTCTCCGGGCGCCTGGGTGGCTCAATTGTTTGAGTGTCCAACTCTTGATTTCAGCTCAGGTCATGATCTCAGGGTTCATAGGTTCGAGCCCAGAGTCATGTTCCATGTGGAGCAAGGAGTCTGTTTGGGATTCTCTCTCTCCCCCTCTCTCTGTCCCTCCTTGATCACATTTTCTCATTTTCTCTTTCTCTCTCTCAAAATAAATAAATAAACATATTAAGAAAATAAAAAAGAACAGAGGCCCCCCTCTTTTTTCCTCACCATTCTACCTTTGGACCCTGCAAAGGTGCTGGAATGTGGCAGGGACTTAACAAATCTGTACTCACGGGCCGAGCATGGGGTGTCATCTTGGGTTCAGCATTCTGTTCAGGAGAAAAACATGGATTTTGGAATTAGAAACCCACGTAGAGTCTTATAAGCTCTACTTCCTAGGTGTTGGTTATTATGCTGCAGTATTTTTGGTACGCTGCTCCAAAACTCTCCAGAAACCTGGGAATATAAATAAACAAGTGAAAGGAATGTAGTACGAACCAGGACAAGTCATTTTATTTCCAGTTGGTTACTTTGTTGTCAATAAGAAAATACCAATCTACAGATATATGACCAATGGATTTTCAACAACGACTTTGGAAATTATAGCGTTAAAAGCAAGACGCACTGGAACACTGGGTTTCTTTACTCACGTCATACACAAAAACACACTCAAAAGATCAGAGACCTAAATGTAAACACTGAAACTGTAAAACACTTTTGAGAGAAACAGGAGAAAATCTGAGCAATCTTAGAGAAGACCAAGATTCCTTAGAAGGACCACATAAACCATATAAACAACGAAAAATTGTAGTTCATCAAAATTTAAAACTTCTGCTCTTCAAAAGACATCGTTTAGAAAATAAAAAGGCATGAGGCGCCTGAGTGGCTCAGTCAGTTAAGTATCTTGAGTTTGGCTTAGGTCATGATCTTGCAGTTCATGATTTTGAGCTCCACATTGAGCTCTGTGCTGACAGCTCAGAGCCAGGATTCTGCTTCTGATTCTGTGTCTCCCTCTCTCTCTGCCCCTCTCCTGTTTGCACTCTGTCTCTCTCCCTCTCAAAAATAAATAAACATTTAAAAAAATTAAAAAAGAGAAAACAAAAGGCAGGTCATAGGCTGAGAGGAAATATTTACCATACATGTGTCTGACAAAGGATTCCTATAAAGATATTTAAGTAACTTAAAGGTCTTTAATAAGAAGACAACTCAATAAAGAGAAATGAGGAAAAGATTTGCATAAAAGATAAAGAAGGGGCCAATGGAAAGATAGAAAGATGCTTAACATCCCAAGTCATCGCAGACATTGCAGTTAGAGCAACAGCGTGACACTGTTTCACATCTGTCACAATGGCGAAAATGACAGGCTAACCGAACAAGATGTTAGTGAGGATGTAGAGCAATTAGAACTCTTGCCCATTCTGGTAGGAGGGCAAGACATCACAGAGACTTTAGAAAATAATTTCTTATAAAATTAAACATACACATACCATACAACCTAGAAATTTCCGTCCTAGGTGTTTACCCAAGAGATAACAAGACCTGTGTTAATCCAAAGATTTGCTCATGAATGTTTATAGTATGTTAATTCACAAGAGTCCCAAGCTGGAAGCAACCCAAACGTCCATCATCAAGTGAATGCATGAATAATCTACAGTATATCCACATAATGCATACAGAGGAATACTTCCCAGCAATAAAAATAAATGATGTACTGATACATGTACCAACATGGTGAACCTTGAAATCATTATGGTGAGTGAAAGACACCAGATACAAATGCGTACATACCATATCGATTCATCAATATAAAAGGTAGAAATAATTTATAGCATCAGAAAGCACCTCCAAGGTGACCTGAGGGTGGGATGAGGGGAACTTTATGGGTTGATGCAAATATTCTGTATCTTGCTGAATTGGTAGTTATGTTTGTCAAAAGACACCAAGTTGGATACTTAAAGTGGTTACATTTTATTATACATAAATTATACCTCAATACAGATGATTTAAAAAGAAAAAAATAGGGAGTAGCCATCATCCAAAATTATTATCAGAACATCTGTAAAAATCTGGCTTTTAAAAATGCTCAGTTAATATGGCTGATTCTGAATCTCATTGGGCTAATATTTGCTCTCTGTATGGGGAGGTCAGTCACCTCAGTTGACTTTCTTTTCCTCAGGGTGTGAGGAAATGGCTTTGGATTCCAGAAGATGAAAGCTCACTGGGCAAAAATGCCAACATATCCTATTACTCTGAGTAAGGATCTGGGAACTCGCTTGGCCTCTGGAGCCCAGGAAGGAGGCATGAAGAGTGGGGGCTCTTTGACACCTTACACAAAGAAAGGGTCCATTGCCCACCCACTGCTTCCCTTTTGATGTTATAGATTCATAAATTGTTGAGTGAGAAGAAACTTTGGAAATCTCCCAGCTTAACTACCCATTGCTTCCTCATTGCCGTCATCTCTGACTTGCTTTCACACGATCACCTTTCTAGGGGCTCAAGAACCCTGGTTCTTTCTTTTTCAAGTCTTCCAGGAGTTTGGCAAGGGCTTACTCATTGGGTTTCCCCTTTTCTGAACACACACTTAATTCTACTGCTTTGACCTTTCTGTCTCAATTTCATGTACCTCAAGTGGAAGGTGAAAATTCATTATGCAGTCAAGCAAATCTCAACCAAAGATACAATGTAAATCAAGCTTGTTTATCACCATCTCCATAAACGCATACATTAGGAGATATGGAAAGTGTCGATCTCTCTGCAGCAGCCTTGATGATGCTTCTGGGCTAATTTACTTCTCAGGCATATCTTCTAGCTTAAATGATTCTTTGAGAAGGGCAAACGCATGGTAGCTTCCTTCAGAACGGTAGAGACAGTGAGTGGGCAGCTGGTCTGGGTCAAGGTCTTCTTTGCCTTTAACAGTAGCGGGATTGGGCTGGTCTTGGCCAAACTACTCAACTTGTCTGAGCCTCTAGAACTTTCAAAGGGGAGTAATACCATCCCTGTAGAAGGATTTGCTTTCTTGCGAATTAGAGAGCATAGAAGTAGTTTGGGATGTAGTAAACATTTCCCAAACTTAGTTTCTTCCTCTCTCCTGCATCTCCCCCAGAGTCATCAGGCTTCCCAGGCAGTCAGACGCTGGGAGGAGAGGTTTACAAGGCAGAAAATTTCTTGTGTCTTCCCAAATAGACCTGATGTAAAATTTGTAACCAATTTTGTAAATTTCGTGAAGTATTTATAACATGTATAGTTTAAATTTTTTTATAGTTTATTTATTTTTGAGACAGAGAGAGACAGAACATGAGCAGGGGAGGGGCACAGAGAGAGGGAGACACAGAATCTGAAACAGGCTCCAGGCTTTGAGCTGCCAGCACAGAACCGGATGTGGGGCTCAAACCCACGAACCACGAGATCATTACCTGAGCTGAAGTTGGATGCTTAACCGACTGAGCCATCCAGGCGTCCCATGTAACATCTATAGTTTAGATGATGGAGCCTAACTCCAGCCACTGGCTACTAAATAGCAACTTCTTTTCCAGCTTTTGTATCAAGGATTCCCAGGTGTAGAAGGGACATTGCAAAGCACCTGTTTCTCTTTATGCAGAGTGGTTGACAGAGGAGAATTGTGCTTTTCCTCCTGGGTACATGGGGCAAGTGATTTTGGCCTCTGTCTGCCTGTTTGCTTTGGTATAGAATTAGAAAGGCTCATGCTGACTGTATCCATTCACCTTCAATGACCCAGAACAGCCAAATTCATAGAGACAGAAAGTGGAATGATCCTTTCCAGGGCCGGGGAGAGGGGACAGGGAGCTGCTGTTTCAATGGGAGTTTTAGTCTGGGACAGTGCACGTTCTGGAGATGTACAGCAGTAATAGTTGGACAACCGTGTACTTAACGCCACAGCAGTGTGCACTTAAAAAATGGCTAGGGGGCGCCTGGGTGGCTCAGTCGGTTGAGCGTCCGACTTCGGCTCAGGTCATAGTGTCATGGTTTGTGGATTCAGGCCCCGAGGCCAGCTCTGTGCTGACAGCTTGCTCAGAGCCTGGAGCCTGCTTCAGACTCTGTGTCTCCTTCTCACTCTCTGCCCCTCCCCCGCTCTCACTCTGTCTCTCAAAAATACATAAATAAAAATTAAGAAAATGGTCAGAATGGTAAATCATGTGTTATGTGCATTTTAGAATAAAAAAGGTTTAAAAAATGGGGATAACTATATCTACTACTAGGATGAACTGGGATGTTAAAGGGCCTAGCAGGTGCTCAAGAAAACATTTTAATGCCCCTTATCCTTTCCCAGGGATAAACCTGGGGATCCGGCTTCTTTAGAAAAAGGAGAATCTTTCTCTTAGAGTTTGGGGTTTGAACTCCCCACTCTACAACCAACCATAGGACACGAACCTTTTTCCTAAAAAATCCGTTGGAATCTTTCATGGGGGGTGGGTGGAGGTGTGAGGGGGTATATGCACAAATACCACCAGAGCATCATAGGAAAGTATGTGTTTATGTGCAGTCTCAGCTCCCTTGCGTAAGTCACCGAGGGCATCGGAGCACATTGGCATGGGGGGAATAGAACTTCTGGAGAATGATGAAGTTTGGGAGGAGGGAGAGCATTCTAGAATAAAGGAGCATGAGCCAAGAACCAATACTAGAGCCGCCTTTTATCATTCTATCCTCCCACACAGATAGGACTGGACAAAGAACAGGTGTCTCGTGTGTATTGGTGAAGAAATGCGTGTGAGCAAACACGGGTGCCTTTAGGTGAGCCTGTGAAGGACGGGACAGAGTCCTGCGCTGGCTGCCTGCTGACCGGGTTCTGCTGGGGTCCGGCGGGGGCGCGGGCAGGCGCCGCTGGGAGAGGCTCCAGTAACAAGAAACGGCACTTGGATCTCATCTGCAAGCAAATCAGAAGCCATTATACAATTTTTGTTTATTTCCAATTTTTAGTGAGAGGAAGCTTTTCTCTGGGGGGCTCTCTCTCACTGCCCAAGACTCCAAATGAGACCCAGGCTCCTGTTCACATTTCACAGGAGGGAGATAACGGGTTTTGCAGACACCCGCCTCTCCCAAGGCTCCCATTCACCCCATTTCCCAGTTTGCGCGTGTGGGTGTTTTGAGGTCGTATGGAAAGGCGGGAGAAAAGGCTTGGGTGTTTCTGAAGCAAAGAGCAGATTCTGGAAGCTTGCCCTTTAGCAAACCACAATGACAAAAGAGGGATAATTTCAGAGCTTGGGGGAAATGCCGCAGAACAGGCAACTAGCAGTGGTCGTATGCGGGAAGTGAGACCCGAAAACACCCGAGAAGAGTGAATCCAAGTTTTCTTTAGCTTCTGATTTTTAATTTTTTCATTCATGAGGAAGTTTGGTTTTATTTCATCGTATTTGTGAGGATTTAGCATTAACTTGTAGTTAACAGGCAGATTTTTCAGCAATATTTCTGAATGTGCTTTAATTTTATGCCACGACTAGGATTTGATGTATTTAAAAAGCCACTGACTGTCTAAGTAGGCTTTGGCTAAGTAACTGCTTTTCTGTTTGCACGGCCTGCCGTGGGCAAGTGTGGTTTTTATCTAGCCGGTGCTGCTCTGATTCTCCTCGGAAGAGTCTTCTTGTAAGTCAGGGGCCCTCGCACAATTAAACCTCGGAGGTTGAAAGGATATTTAAAGTGTAAAGTGTGCATGCAATAGAGAAAAGATATTTTCTAAGGTTATTTTCAAGATGAAACATCAGTGGTGGGAAATGATTACTTTGGCAGAGATATTACTTAAAATAACACTTGGATTCCCAAATTGAAGAACATCAACAGGAAAATTCATAAATGTGCTCATTTCCTCCTTGCTGGTTATTAGCCAGGAGTATCGTACAGCATATGGCTTATTATTCTGGGAGTGAGAGAGAACGGAATTAAATGCTGAGATGAAGAACTGCTTTCTATTCCAGCTCTCAGTGCTTCTACCTTTCCAGGAACCGCGTAGTTAGGCTGGGAGGTTTGGATGTGAGACTGAGGGCCAGGTTATGGGCGGGGAAGGAAGTACCCATGGGGTGGCCTTCACTGCAGGTGGGGCATAAGCTTGACGCAGACTTCAACCCTGGCCAAGCAGAGTCTCCAAAGGCCAGACTGGGTTTGGGATCGACATGTGGCGTATGGCAGTGGGAGGGTAAGTGCTTGATACTTCCTGCCAAGTCCCACGCTAAAAATGGCATTATCTGCAAAATAACAGTACGTCTCTGAAAAGCGGGGAGAAGGCATACTGGCTATGACCTCAGGATGGAGGGGCGACATGGCACCACAGTGGCATCAGCCAAAGCCCAGGGGTTGGGGGCTGGCCCTCGCTCTCCCACCTAGGAGTAAGGAGGGGTGCCTCCCACCTCGGGGTGTCAACAGAGGCTGGGTGGGAACCCAAACTTCTATGTCTGTCCCCTTTCCCTTGACATAAGGTTTACATCTGCTCCCAGCGGCAGCCTTAGATCATGTTAGGGTGTTTTCACTGGATGTCCCTTCATTCTGTTCTACAGCAAAACTGACCTCTGGGTTTCTTCAGATGATCTTGTGATGAGAAGCTGTGAGCTCCTACACTACACTGTGGTTTCTATAAGAAGCGATTCACTGAATCATCATTGAATTATAATCTAAATCTCTCTTTGCATTTAGGAGGGTGTGTGGGCCCAAAGGTACTTGATACATAAATATTAGTTGAATTCTTCACGGAATTATTGGAGGTGTGCTGTTAAGTATTAGGGGTTAGGACTTTACACTAACTAGATGCACCTTATAGAAACCAACCTGGACAAATAGGCTGGATTGCTCTATTATAGGAACTGAAATTGGCTACAACATAATGAGAGATGGGCACCTCTCCCTCTGGAAAAGAGCGCAGCGGGGAGCTATGTGAAAGCAGAGGTTTGCGTGATGCTAGAGGAATTTAAGTTATGATGACCCCAACGGTTAATGACTTCCAAGCTGTGATATCCTGAAAACTCCCAATTTTGCCCTAAAGAATAACCTTATAAAGGAAACAAAATCCACTAGAGAGACCTTACTTTTCTCTAGACAGTTTTGGAGATACTCAAATTCTTACTTTTCTATTGAAAGACTATGGAATTTGATGTCAGTCATTGATTCAAATTTCAGTTCTGTTCTCTTGGCCAAATGATGTAGCCTTCTTGTACTTCAGTGGTTCTCACCTGTAATGCAGAGTTTTTCCTGTGTTCTCACCTGTAAAGTAGAGTTCTTCCCAAGTTGTGGAAATAACAATGAAACACGATATGTGAATATTCCAGCATGGTGACTGATACCTACATTTGCCTAAGCGTTCATCATATACTGCACTATTCTCCAAACTGGGTCCAATGAGCTGTAAGCTTTCTGTAATAATAAGCAACATCTTGGGGTTCTTGGGTGGCTCAGTTAGCTAAGCATCTGACTCTCGATTTTGGTTCAGGACTTGATCTCACAGTAAGATCATGCCCAGCATCAGGCTCTGCGCTGACAGCATGGAGCCTGCTTGGGATTCTCTCCTTGCCCTCTTCCACTCATGCTTGCTCTCTCAAAATAAATAAAGAAAAAAAGAGAGGGATGCTTGAGTGGCTCAGTTGGTTAAGCATCCAACTCTTGATTTTGACTCAGGTCATGATCTCATGGTTCATGGTTCAAGACCCACCATGGGCTCTGCACTGACATTGTGGGGCCTGCTTAGGATTCTGTCTCCCTCTCTCTGTGCCCCTCCCCTGCTTGCAGTCTCTCTCTGTCTCTCTCTCTCCCTCTCTCTCAAAATAAATAAGTAAGCATTAAAAAAATAATATGCAACATCTTCCAGTGACTACAAATGAGCACTTAGGACAGGTGATCCCTTTGACAGATGACTGGGCTTATGTGTTGCAAGCCTTTTCCTTCTGATTTTATCAGGGAAGATAGCTTTGAACCTCAAGTTCCCATTTGAGGATGCTTTGCTATGTGCCACATAACCTATCTGTAGAGATATAATTTGAAACACATAAGCTAATGATCATACGAACATGTTTAACATTGACCTGCCTTTATTTCAATTAATGTATAAAAACAATAAAAGGTAGCAAAGCCCATTTGGAAGATAATGTACCTCCTAATAATGATAATAGCTCTTCTTACAGCATGCTCTTGTCACTTTTACCAAGATGCGGGGTTTCATGTGAGGTCAGCCAATTCTTGTCCTCATATATTTATCTCTCTGGCTAGAAGATTCCTTGTCTCTTATCCAGCTTTTTATTGGAAAGGCCTGGAGTTAAGATAGATGACTTTGTAAGGTGTAAGTAACCACCCTTAGGAGAAAAAAAGGCAGCTGATAGATTAGGTGAATATGGGAACTGAATGACCACCATCCATTAGCCAACTTGTATCCAACAGTAAAGGCAAGGAGAAAGCCTTTTCAGTGTTTAGAACGACAGGAGTCAAGTTTACTAATGCCAGTTGGTGATGTGCTGGAAAGGACACAGACTTTGGTCTTGGACCTGCCATAGAATCTCAGCTTCGACATGTATAAGCTTTTCTTCCTTGAGCAAATTACTTATTCTTTTGGAGCCTCAATTTCCTAGTGGAAAAAAAATATGGCCAAGATCTGTTGATGCTTATTTAAAAAAAATTTTTTTAATGTTTTACTTATTTTTGAGAGAGAGAGAGACAGTGTGAGCAGGGGAGCGTCAGAGAGAGAGGGAGTCACAGAATCCAAAGACAGGCTCCAGGCTCTGAGCTGTCAGCACAGAGCCTGACGCAGGGCTCGAAGCCACAAAACATGGATTCATGACCTGAGCCGAAGCCAGATGCTCAACCAACTGAGCCACCCAGGCGACCCTGTTGATGCTTATTATGTACCAGGAGCTGCAATTTGTAATTAACATAGAGTGTCACCTTGAGTTCCACAAAGTCCAAACTTGGGACTAGTTTAGCCCATTTTTTTACATGAGGACACTAAGATCCAGTGAGATCCAGTAATTCACCCAAGGTCTCAGAAGGTGGAAATTTTAGAATCTGTAATGGAGCCCAGGTCTGCCTATCTCTGAAACCTGTACCTTTAAAAATACATTCTACTTCTTCATTTGCAGAATGGAGAAAAATAAGATCAACCTTGAATGGACGTTAGATAATGAGTTGATATATATAACATTTCCAGAGTAGTGTCCAACCCAAGGGTATATGCTCAATAAAGGTAGTGATTATTATATTATTCAGAAAAACCATGAAAAGTGGCACATGATATTTATGAAAATCATGATTGTTGTTTATTAAGCATAATACATGCCAAGCTTTTTAAGGGAATATATGCACAATAACAATTACTATTGGTAAAGACTCTATTATTTAGATTTTTAAAAATTATCTTCTCTTGATATATAAGAAAATTAGGGCTCAAGTGTTTTTGTACAAGGAATAGAGAACAGGGCCACTGATTTCAAAGCCATTTTGTTGTAGTTTTTGTTGTTGGTTTTTATTTTTAATCACCTTACCCTGTGGTCTGTGGTGTTCCTAAAGAAAAGAAGCTTTTGATTCCCCACATGAACCTGGATTTTGGAAGAGTTATGTATGAATTTGTGTTAGAGGCCCCATTTTAGGTAGACGTCCTTGGTAAAAGCAGTGGAATGAAAAACAGAATTTTGTAGATCAGAAAGTTGTGCGAGGAAGGAAGTATTTTAAACCAGAAAATGGTGAATTAATTTATCTGGGGGAAATGTAACCTCAAGTATATATTGGATGAAAAACAAAAGCTTGGAAGGGGAAGAGTGAATCTTGTCAGAAAGATTGATTTCGGTTTTCTCCTGTTCTGTTCATTACACCTGAATAATCACTACAATCCAATGCATAAAATGGTAAAATTCCTCAATCAGTGGGCCCTCAGCCTCCATTTTGTAAACTTTGAATTAATTCTGCAAGACACTGTGGTGCCATGCAAAGTTATTGACGTTGTATCTATTTCTATTTGGTCCTTCCATCAACCAGAGCATTTCCCTTGCTTCCCGAGAGGCCACTGTAAAATATTCGAAATTCTATACTCTTGCATTTTGGGTTTCACTTGAGGGCTGCTGCCTCACCACAATTCGTGCGATGCTCTGATGTGTCCTAATGCCTCTCCCAGTCATTGCAACTCCTTGGCTCGCTCTCCTCTCTGTGGGTCCTGAAATGCCCCACACCCTCCTGCCTTGCTCAGTCAGTGGATGTTTCCCGTTACCTGCTCTCGGGGCAGAGCCCATGACACAATTACATAATGTGCACTGTAACAATGCTCAATGCCTGTTTTCCCTGCTAGAAGGGCAGGCACCACATCTGCTGTATTCTCCAGATGGCCTTATTTAAGTTGCAACATATGAAATATCCAATAATTGACTGGTCCTAACCCGTAGAAATGGCAACTTCATATGGTTCAACCAAATTCCTATATATAATAAGTGCTTTATGCATATTTTATGGATGTTGAAGTGTCTGCAGTGACCCTTTTAAAATTCAAGTCTGGCTGCTTGCAGCCCTACTTTCTATTTCTTAGAGTGGATGGTGGAGGTTGGAGGTCGGGAGGGGCTTGACTTTAGAGGATGATGATCTTCCTCGTAACGATACCTTCTAAATTAATTTCCAGGTTCTGGAACCAAACAATTAAGGGCAAGGGATTTTGGCAAGTCCCAGGGCTATCAGTCAAATTGACCTGAACCAGGAGCTGGCACAGGTGACTCATTAAAGCACAAAAAAGATTAACTGACAGTGGGTTAAACTGTGAACTGCTCTGTACTAACTGGAATAGTAAGCAACCAAATGCATGGCTCTCTTTCCCTCAATATGTTGGCAAGGAAAATAAATTGCTAATTATTGGCTCTTTCTCCCCCAAATTTCATGGATCGATAGAAACTTGAGCAATACCCAAGTTGACTGATTTGCTGTGTTCGGTGTTGACAGGCAGCATACGACACCGTAACGCTTCAAGCCAAGGAGAAAAGATCCCAGATTAGAAATTATTGAAGGTCACATCTAGGTTGCAAGTGCATGAGAAACGAAGACCTGGTCATAATTCCAAGGGTAGTGGGCTGTAATCGATTCTGGGTATTGGAAAGCTAGCATTGCCTGGTGACTTGTGGTGGGGGGGATAAAATGGATGAAATTTAATCTGCAAAGTTGCCAGCTATTCTGAAAGTAAGCTTGCCAAAGTCAAGCAAATAAAACCCAGAAAGTTTCCATTATAAGAAGAGATATAAAATGAGGGGAAGGCATTTAGAGGGAAAAAAATAGCTTCCCAATAGGGTAACTATAATGGAAGGCAGACACATTTCAACGAAATAAATCTATCTCATTAAACTTCCATTGTCGAGCAGCCTGAAATCTTCCACATGTTACTATTTTGTGTGTGCATTGAAAGTATCACTATTTGATTTTTATTTTTAGTTTATTTTTTAATGCTTATTTGTTTATTTTTGAGAAAGGCATGGACAGAGAGAGAGGGAGAGAGTGAATCCCAAGCAAGCTCCATGCTGTCAGCAGAGAGCCCGATGCGGGGCTTGAACTCATAAACCGTGAGATCATGACCGGAGGCAAAATCAAGGATCAGATGCTTAACAAACTGAGCCACCCAGGTACCCCACTATTTGGCCCTTAAATATAGATGACAGTGTTGGTTATTATGATGATGATAGTTCTGTTCAGGGAACCAGTCAATGTAAGCAGACTCTCTTTTCTGTTTCTTGTCTATGTAAAATGCTCCAAATACTATTCACCTCAAGTGTTGCATTTGTTTATTTGTTTATGGTCATCAAGGCTTTCCCCCCTCCCAGCCACACTCATTTCCCTTTTGGGTTATTATTTCACTTTTTGTACAGTCACGGGAAAGAGTAAGTCTGGCTGCCTTTCTCCTCCCTTCATCCTTTCCTTCTGCTTGGCCACATCATTTCTCCTCACACTGTGTACAGCTAGAGAGGAATGGTCAGCTGGCAGTTTGGACCATCTCCCAGAGCTTGGTCTGAAAGAGTGGCCCAGGATGAAAGAAATCACTGCAATGGACTCATCCCTCTCAGGCAACTCATTAGGTCTACGTTTGGTGCAAGATGCTGGCTGTGGCTCCTGCATCCTCACTTTCCTTGGTAGAATGCTATTTATTCAGCCCCTTGCAGATTTTATGAAGCTTCAACATGCTTATGAAACATGACCTTTGGTTAAGTCAGTTTCTGTTGCTTGTAACCAAGGAGTCCTAACTGAGACACTGCTTTATGCCCCTCAGGCACAAGGTAGAGGATGGGTTCAAAAGGCAAATGTTATCCTTAAGGAAGAACTGAGGCCCCATTTTCACAGAGGCTGGGTCCAATTTCCACCTCTGCCAATTAATTATTTTCTGTCCTTGGGTAGCTCTCATGATGATTCTAAACTTTGTTTTAGAAGTTGTACAAAAATGGCTGTAACAGTGCTTCCTCTGTCTAGGGTTGTTATAAAGACTCAGTGGATTGAGGTCTATGAAAGAGCATTGGAGGCACTGTCTTCTATCAATAGTTACCTGAAATTACAGAGTGGGAGAGCCAACCCCCTCTTCAGCTCTCCTCTATAGCCCGGGGACTCCAGAAAGCCACAGACCACATTCAGTTGTTGAGCGCTTCAATCAACAGATATTCATCAACTGTCTCTTTGTGCCTGTAACTGTTCTAGGCAGTTGTAAGACAAAGAGAGGAGACAGAGGCTTGTCTTCAAAAAGATCAAACCCTAACAGGGCAGATGGAAATGTAAGCAGATGACTGCAATTTGCTGTGGCCAGTGCAGACTGAGGTTTGCACCACACGCATTGGCAGGGTCATGAAAAAAAGAATTGTTTATTTGGCTTAGGGGAGTTAAGGAGTCCCTGGACTTGCTCGTGGAAGAAGACTAGATTTTCATCAGACAGCCGGAATGGATATTGCAGGCAGAGTGAACTGCGTGGCTCATTGCATTCTGGGGGTGCCTGGTGAGTTGATACGACAGAAGTGTGAAGTGCATTGGGGGTGCTGCAGGAGACGGGGCTTTGAAGGACTCTGACCCTCAAGGTAGCATGTGGGTCCAGGGCTCCGTGGATAAGGGAGTAAGGGATCCTGAATAAATAGGTGAGGGGGAGAGCTGTCCCATGGCTCTCCCCATTCCGCCTCACTCTGTGCTCCTCTATCTCTGCAGAAATGCTTAGGCCCTATGAGACCCCCACGGGGAGCGTGGATGTCCATTCCATCATTGACTTCCAGCAGCCCACCTATTGGAAGCAGATTAGGCTCACTCATGGAAGCCGTTCACATCCCTCATCTAGAAGGAAGAGACACTTTGACACACAATTTTGCTTTCAGCAAGGATTGTTTTCATGCTGAGAATTCAATGAAACCAAATTCCACTGTAACAGCCTCAGCTAATCAGCAAACAAGCCTGAGATTAGAAGCGATTGGGATACACACGGCCTGGAGAAGGCTGGGGCACCTATGGAAAGAGAAAAGAAACAGAGCAGCACAGAAGTATCAGCTCACCTGTCCTCATTTTTTTAATTTGTTTTTCCTTCTAGTATTGTCATTTATTTTCTTGGAGTTATTTCTATTTCCCACTCCCCCCCCCCATAGGTTCTAAGTTTTCAGAAAACAAGAGTCTCAGGCATGAGGACCCAGCTCTCTTCTACTTGGTTACAGATACTGAGTAGTGAGGACGAACGCTGGGCTTCCCCCAAGAGGCCCTGTTTCTTCTGGAAGGTCCTTAATTAAGTCATAGCTGGTTTGGAAGTTCCCAAACTCATTAGATTCCTGGATTCCTTCGCGATTTGGTCATCTTTTTCAAGGAGTCTCTGGGCTCAAAAATCGATCCAACAGAAGCTAAACATGCTCTTATACAATCCAGCAATCACACTCCTAGGTATTTACCCAAAGGAGTTGAAAGCTTATGTCCATGCAAAAACTTGCACATGGATGTTTATAGCAGCTTTATTCATTATTGCTCAAACTTGGAAGCAGCCACGATGTCCTTTAATAGGTGAATGGAAAAATAAACTGTGGCACATCCAGACAATAATAGTCAACAGTAAAGAAAAGAAAATGAGTCATTAAGCCATGAAAAGACATGCAGGAACCTTAAACACATATCACCAAGTGAAAGAAGCTGGTCTGAAAAGGCTACTTACTGTCTATTGGACATTCTAGAAAAGGTGAAACTAAGGAGGAAATAAAAAGATCAGTGGTTGCTGGGGTGGGGTGAGGTTGGTGAGGGATGAGTAGGCGGAGCACAGAGGATTTTTAAGGTGGTGAAACTATTCTGTGTGACCCCGTAAGGATGCAGCCATGTCACCAAACATTTCTTCAAACCCATAGAATGTGCAACACCGAGAGTGAACCCTATGGTGAACTGTGGGTGATGGTCATGTGTCATGTAGGTTTATCGTTGGTAAAAAATGTACTGTTCTGATGAGTGAAGCAGATAATGGTGGAGGCTGTATATGGACAGGTAGAGATTATGTGGTAAATTCTGTGCCTTTCTCTCAATTTTGTTGTAAACCTAAAACCGTTCTAAAAGCAAAAATAAAGCCTTTAAAAATATATACCCAACAGTTCTGTTTATTTCGTAGAGTAGTTCAGATAAATTAATAGGTATTTATGGCCTACCCAGTTAACAGCCATTTGAAAAAACACATGAATTGAAGCATAAAATAATATACTTTATTCTTTTTTTAAAAAATATTTTTATTTATTTCTAGGAGAGAGAGAGAGAGAGAGAGAGAGAGAGAGACAGCGTGAGCAGGGGAGGGTCAGAGGGAGAGGGAGACACAGACTCTGAAACAGGCTCCAGGCTCTGAGCTGGCAGTCAGCACAGAGCCCGACGCGGGGCTCGAACCCACGAACCGTGAGATCATGACCTAAGCGAAAGTCGGACGCTTAACCGACTAAGCCACCCATCTAAACCAATATACTTTATTCTTAAATAACGGCAAGGACTAATATGATGTGTGTGTGTGTTGGGCATTGCTCCTGCACAGTTTCTCAAATGTTGGAATGAGATTGGACACAGTCCTCATTTTGTATTCCTGTATTGAGTTTTCTATGGTGGTAGCTTTCTTTCAGAACAACCACCCCAAACCCACTTTGGCCAAGATATAATGTCGCATTATATCCTTTTAACTTTTGCTCACTCTTTGTTTTATGCAGGGGTTAGGGAATTACAGCCTAAGGACCGAATGCAGTTCAACACTGTTTTCAGTCTATGAGCTAAAAATGTCTTATATATTATTAAATGGTGTGATATTAAAAAAATCTAAAAGAAGGATAATATTTTGTGACACGTGAAAATTATATGCACTTCTAATTTCAGCATCCTTATATAAAGTTCTATTGGAACATGGCTACATACGTTCACTTATGTTCTGTCTGTGTTTGCTTTTGGGCAACAAAGGCAGAGTATGGACATGGGGGCTTCTCATTAGTTTGTGCTGTCGCTGAGTACACTGCAAATCACAGTGAGCTCAATTATAACTCCACAGTGTTTGATCCATGCCATGACATCGTATTTAAAGTTTTATTTCCCAAAGCAGACACTTCATGTCAAAAAAAAAAAAAGAAGGAAAAATATCATACTTCAAATATCATACTTGGAATATCATACTTTTAAGGCACAACAGTGTGTCAGTTACTTTGTTAATGATGCAGATGGCAAAGAATTGTATTTATTATCAGACTTTTAGCAAGAGTCATTGCCTGAAGACTTGAGGAATTGAGGAGCATCATCAGCAAATCAAAAAACAGGAATGATTTCAAGTAGTTTTCCTTAGCTCTTGATGAGCTGACAGATGTTAGCAATATTACTCAGCTGTTTGTTGGAAGAGTCAACGTTGAGTATATGGACACAAAGAATTAGCCTCTCTGAAGAGTCCATGTTTGGTGACTGCTATTGAGAATATGTTAAAAGAAATTTAGGAGACACTAAGTACAACCTGAAGTGGAATCCTATAAGACGCTTTGGAACTGATGCTGGTAAAACATGTGTGGGGCTGAAGACGTCTTAGTTGGACAAGTTTGTAAAGCTTGTGAAAATGCAAAGCATTTAAAGCCTCTGGTTTATTATTTTATTATTCTTTGACAGGTACTATACAGAAAATGTGTGGTTATATCTTATGGTATTAAATCAGTAGTATCAGTGGTACATTTCATTTGCTTTCACAGACTTAACCATTGTCAGTTCTGTAAAATGTTGTTAGAAATAAAAGCTGAGTACCCTGATTTGTATTGACATATAGCAGTTTGATGACTCAGCAGTGGTAAAGTTTTAAGGTGAGTTTTATAGCTTAGGGTCGAAACTGAAATTCTTTTGAATGAGAAGTATTCCCAACCACTACTATGGAATACTGACTGGCTTTGGGAGTTAGTTTTTGCTGCAGGCTTGAAGACATTTTAAAAGCAATTCAATTTAAAACACAAGGCCAACTGTGCTTACATGCAAAACTTACATTGCTATAAAGCCATTTTGACAGCCAATGTCTGGGTCTCAAATACTGTCAAGCTACCTTATGCACTTGCAGTGTTATCAAAAATTAAAGCAAGAGGCAAGATCTTACTAGTCTTATGTATTTT